>NC_079216.1:38046376-38056376 GCF_029633865.1 Lampris incognitus | reverse complement strand
AGAGAGAGAGAGAGAGAGAGAGAGAGAGGCACCTTTGTATCAGACAATCAGGGAGACTTGAGAGGGACAATAAAACCTTAAAAGAGGATATTTAGAAAGAGAAAGGAGGAGAGGGAGAGCGAGAGAGAAGAGAGGCTCTTTGGTCTGGTCTCTTGACGGAGTAACTAAACTACCTGACACAGAGTCACACGCTGGAGAGGAGCCACTTATTGATCAGAGTTGAGAGAGTTAATGATAATTGAGGAAATACTTTGAACTTTCTAGTTAAATATGTCACGTAGTGCGGGGCGCTTAATCGACTTCAACAGCCACCTTGTCAACCCTTAGACGACGGGCTTTTTTATTCCTTGAAGAGAAATCCCATGGCACGGTTCTGCCACATTCAACTTGAATGGGGGGGGGGGGTCCTTTATAGCATGTGAGCATCTAACAACTGCTATTGACTACTCCCAAAATGACAACTCAAGCAAAGTCATGGATTTTTTTGACAGATCTGAAATCCTTAGGCTTATTGATCGCTTTACAGATCTTCCAATCTGCTGCACTGATGAAGTACCCAGGGTGCAATGGGGCAGCAGCCACCATACATGACATGTGACGGTTGTCATCAAAGTCAGTAAGGGGGGGCACTTGGGCCCCCAGGCTGATGTGTATCTCTTCTGTCTGGCCTAATTCATAATCAGAGGGCAAACCAATTTCTGCAACATTTTAAGAAAGCTATGTATATCTCATCATCCTGGCACAGGTTATTAACTGCCAGGTCAAAAGGCTTTCAGACTGAATTGCATTTGTATCTGCCAGAGATCTAAAAATCTTAGATGTGTACATGTGTACAAATCTTTGATGCCCGAACACTTTCACTATATTACAATATTTTTTACTTTTTACTTTTTTGCATATGAGCCTCTCGGAGTGTTAAGGAGCACTAAATCTCAAAATTAGCTGACCTCGAGTATGGCCGTATTTATTCCTTTTAACCATCTCCAAACACTGATAATTGCTAACAGGTAAAATTAGTCCTTGAAAAGAACATTGATGATGATGCAAATAAATTATTACCGTGGCCTTGTGTACTGTGCTTGTATATTGCTACAGTAGAATTTTAATATTTATTTTAAAACAGAAGGATCTGCCATTCCACACAGTAGCATGTAAGGAGGTTGGTTCTCCTATAAAGGAACTGTGTGGGCCATTACCAAGGTGCCTTTCTGACCCTGGCTAACACTGAGGTTTATATGAGCCAAGATATTTTAAAACATTATTATTGTTTTGTTTTGTTTTAGTTTTTTTTAATTATTATTTAAGGGGCGTCCGGGTGGCGTAGCAGTCCATGCTACCAACACAGGGATCCCCGGTTCGACTCCCATGTTACCCTTGGCTTGATCGGGCGTCCCTACAGACACAATTGGCCGCGTCTGCGGGTGGGAAGCCGGATGTGGATATGTGTCCTGGTCGCTGCACTGGGCGCCTCCTCTGGTCGATCGGGGCACCTGTTTGGGGGGGGGAGAAGGAACTGGGGGGAATGACGTGATCCTCCTGCGCACTACGTCCCCCTGGTGAAATTCCCCACTGTCAGGTGAAAAGAAGTGGCTGGCGACTCCACATGTATCGGAGGAGGCATGTGGTAGTCTGCTCCCCTCCCCGGCTCGGCAGAGGGGGTGGAGCAGCAACCAGGATGGCTCAGAGGAGTGGGGGTAGTTGGCCGATAGAATTGGGGAGAAAAGGGGGGAAATAAAAAAAAAACAAATTTTTTTCAAAGGTAATTATGACAGCATATTCAGCTTCCCTGCCCACATTACAATTCAAAGAAAAAATGCCAAGACATGACCCAGGTCGACCAGAAAATGCTTTAAAACATAGAGAAACATTTTCCCTCCGTACCACAGCAAGTGACTGTAACTGCTCGCAGAAATGAAAGACAGTCTGACAGATCGGGTTAAAAAGGACGGAACAGCCAGACCATACACAGACTGACGGAGAGCAGAAATAAGGATGCATATATAATGAAAGGATGCGGATAGTCCAGCCTGCCAAGTCCCAAAAGAAAAAAAATGTCCGCCCGAGCCATCAGCAAAATCATACTAATGAATGATAATAATGCTTATGTTAATGAGTGATTACTGTAAAATGATAAGGTGTGCCAATGATATTCAGGTACTGGGGACGTTGGCACACTTCAAACAAGGCCCCACCTCAATCCCAAGGTGGACCTGACAGGACTGGGACACGCAGTCCCTGGACAATATGTAACCAGGAAGTAATACGAATGATTTGTCTCTCTGCTTTGCACCTTAAAACATTCCTCACCCATCCCAATAAATAAATGAATGATGAATGAATGAATGAACGAATGAATAAAATCAACCAGTCTCTCTTTCTTTCTGTCTCTTGCCATCAGTGCACACCCTCTATTCTAAAATCATGCCTCATTTCAACCTGCCATCTCTCCTTTATATTCCAGCCATTTATTATTATGAGGGTCTGTGGTGGTCAGGAGGGGTAATTAACAAGGATTAGCAAAGTAGGAGTGTTTCCCAAGTGAACACAGCTAACCTGCCGGGAATAACAACCTGCACTCATTACAACATACACCTCTCTCTCTCTCTCTCTCTCTCCCTCTCTCTCTCTCTCTCTCTCTCTAACACACACACACACACACACAGTGTTGTATTATCTCTCTGTTCCTCTATCCCTTTTACCCCCCCCCACACACACAGACACACACATCTGCCTTCCCCACCTTTCTCCTTCCTTTCTGTCCCTTTCAATATCACTTTTGCTCCCTCCATCCCTTACACTCCATCACCTTCCTTCTCCCTCTCTCCCTCCCCTTTTCTGTGAAAAAGCGCTGTGACTGGGAGCGTCACTCTGTGCGGATAGCTGCGAGCCGTTGGCGGTTATCGGCTCCTGCAGACTCTCTCTGCCGTCTGATCTGTCTCCTCTTCATTAAGCAAATACGCCGACGTGGAAATGAAAACATAATAGCTATTTGATTTCCAGCGAGATATTTTGCATATTGGTTCGGTGCTGATAGTGGAATTTCATCAAGTCCCCCCACCCCCCCTCTCGCCCCCCACCCCACCCCCCCTCCATGCTTTAAAAACTGAATTACTGAGCTGGGCCGGCTTCAGTGGGATTTCTTTACATTGCTGGGAAGAGCAAAAAAAAAAGAAAAAAGAGGAGAGAAAGAGAGGGAGAAATCTAGTTCCCCAGGAAGACTACTTAAACGATTAAATATCCCCATTCCCCTTTTCTCTTTTGATAACAAGGAGGAAAATTTAAAGAATTCACAGTGCTTTAGGTTGACTATAGTAATCAGAGATAGGAGTGAGAAAATGAACTCCTTAATGAGCAGAGCTGTCTCCCTGATAAAGGTCCTGTGGAGACGGTGGGGTGAGACACCGACTGAACCTCGGTTGGAAGAGAGAGAGAGAGAGAGAGAGAGAGAGAGAGAGATGAGAGAGAGAGAGAGAGAGAGAGAGAGAGAGAGAGAGAGAGAGAGAGAGAGAGAGAGAGAGAGAGACAGGAGAGAGAGAAAGACAGGAGAGAGAAAGACAGAGATATGAAACAGTAGGGTAAAATGCAAACGCGGTGGCCTGCTGATGAAGGGATAGAAGAAACCAAGTGAAATCAAAGCAGAAAACGAGTGTGAGTGAGAGTGCCAAGACTTGACACTGTGAAAGGCAAGACTCTTTCTTTCCTCCTCCCAGATATTGGGCCTGAGGAGGCAAGTGGTGATGCGATGGCAGATAGTGATACAGCGTTAGCACCACGGATACCCACTACCCCGCATCGCTGCGTGATGAATGGTCCAATGCGGGGGTATCCTTCATGCCCCCCCCACCCCCCCAGGAGAGAAAAACTAGCCTTGGAGTGGATCAGCATCCTCTTCACAGCGAGCCTATCTGATAGTCCAGCACCTCTCAGGAGGACTATTCCAACAGCCAGAACGGACTGAAATAAATCTTCCAGCTGCTGTTTTCCATGTTGGAACACCATGTTGCTCAAGACTGATAGGGCCCAGCGTGTCAGAGCTACAGCGCATACAGGTGCAAGCACACACCTTACATTCATTGCAAACGCATGGGTGAAAAAATATAAAAAAACACACACGTACACACACATATTTAACGCTCTAATAGGATCATTGATACAATCCAACAATATCAATTTTGCAAAGGAATGTGGCAACGTCAAGGGATAGGGGTTTTTCATGAGTTTGCCAAATAGAGCTGTGTAATAGTCATCCATCCATCCATCATCCAAACTGCTTATCCTGCTCTCGGGATGCTGGAGCCTATCCCAGCAGTCATTGGGCTGCAGGCGGGGAGACACCCTGGACAGGCCACCATACCATCAGAGGGCCAACACACTCACATTCACACCTAGGGACCAATTTAGTATGGCCGATTCACCTGACCTACATGTCTTTGGACTGTGGGTGGAAACTGGAGCGCCCGGAGGAAACCCACGCAGACACGGGAGAACATGCAAACTCCACGCAGAGACGACCTGGGAGACCCCCAATGTTGGACTACCCCGGGGCTTGAACCCAGGACCTTCTTGCTGTGAGGCAACCGTGCTAACCACTGTGCCACCATGCCGCCCACTGTGTAATAGTCATGAAATGAAAATACACTGAATATTGTGTTTTCAACAAATTCCATTACTCATCATAAAAGACAGATCCTTTAAGACATTGCTCACATCTTTATCATTGGTAAGTCACTCCTCATCACGTTTCCACACATCACTATCCATTCATCTCTTTAATGACACTTCCATTTGAATTAATAAATGAAACCACCCACAATATATGTGGAAAACAAAACTGTGGTTGTCCGGGTAGTGTAGTGGTCTATTCCGTTGCCTACCAACACAGGGATCTTCGATTCAAATCCCTGTATTACCCTCTGGCTTGGTCGGGGCGTCTCTACAGACACAATTGGCCGTGTCTGCGGGTGGGAAGCCAGATGTGGGTATGTGTCCTGGTCGCTGCACTAGCACCTCCTCTGGTCGGTCGGGGCGCCTGTTCGGGTGGGGGGACTGGGGGAATAGCGTGATCCTCCCACGTGCTACATCCCCCTGATGAAACTTCTCACTGTCACGTGAAAAGAAGCGGCTGGCGACTCCACGTGTATCAGAGTAGTCTGATACATGGTGGTAGTCTGCAGCCCTTCCCGATCAGGTTGGAGCAGCGACCGGACGGCTCGGAAGAGTGGATAATTGGCCAGGTACAATTGGGAGAAAAGGGGGGGGATTACAAAAAATGTGGGAGTACACAAAACAAGATGAAAGCAAACTAATGGGCAAAACTTCTTTTTACACCAAGAGGTATATGTGGTTAATAATTTCTCTCTGTACCTGGACCGTAATGCCAGCTGTAAATAAAGACCACTAGAACAAACAGGTAAATTGCAAAGGAAGCAGCAAAGAACGTAGTTAACCCATCTTATGCGTCAGTTTGCTCACAAAAGCTTTTGTGCGGAGGCACCCTGTGATATGTTGGACGGAGTCAGTCCTCTCTGTTTCACAAGTGTTCGTCCTCTGGCACCACTACAGACATTCCCGCCATGAGCGATAGTCATTTTCCTCAAGGACAGCTCACTCCCACACACACATACACACACACACACACACACACACACACACACACACACACACACACACACACAACACACACACACACACACACACACACACACACACACATTAGAGAGAAGTGGGAGTTTAGGGTTCAAATACGTATAGTGTATCGCATGTCTGCAAATGCAAAAATGTAATAGTTATGTTTTGCCCGTCTCTGTAACAAAGAGAGTAAAGGGGAGAGAGTGCATGTACATACATACAGGTACATGCATACTCTCCTTATGTTAATACTGTATATGTGCACCCCCGAGGGATGGGATATCTCCTTATGAAGAACCGCAAGCTTCAGCATTTGTATTTAAACCACAAATTGTCTTTAGTTCCACAATGGGTTTTTGGGAGGAGCCTGCAGCAAGATGGCAGAAGCTCGGAGAGAGGAGACAAAGGAAAGGAGGAGAAGAGAGGAAAAAGGAAGCGAGGGAGAGGACAGCGGGTAAAGATATACGTGGGGAAGACCAGTAACCAGGGAAGGCAGGTAGAAAGAGAGAAGGAGGGGAAGTGGGAATGAGGAGAGAGTGGAGGGAGGCACAGGGAGGGAGTGCAGTTACTGTGCAGCTCAAGCTGGGACCCTGGACTATTGAAGCAAGGCATGCAGACAAGAGAGCCAGCCGATAAGCTTAGCTGATAAAAGATAGAAAATAGCTGCAGATGAACTTTCCCACCATCCTAAGAACCACAACGGGAGAGAGAGCAAGAGGGGTGGGGGTTGAATCAACTACTTGAATCCCTTCTATCCCTCTACAACCCCCCACCCCCCATCACCCTATCCCTTAACCCCATCGCCACCCGTACCCCAAACCCACCACCTACATGAAACACAACAGCCAGCCACTGAGTAGGGACAGCGATGAGGTTCACACACACACACACACACACACACACACACACACACACACACACACACACACACACAACACACACACACACGAATATAGTATTTCCATGCATACATATGAGTGCATTTGCACCCACAGCAAACTCAATCACTCACATACACTCTTAAACACAGAGGCATCTGTAGGCCTATACACAATTAGACATAAACATATAATACGCGTGTACACACAAAATATAGTATATATAAAACCTACATCACATACACTCCCATTCAACTTATTTTCTGCCTTGACGAGTCCATGTGCTGTGTGGCATTAAACTTTTTTTTTTAAAATAAAACATCAACAACTATTCAACCCACAATCTGTGGACTGGAAGTTATCTCTGGAGTTATGCCCATGATAAGTGAATATCTACATACCTATTCTGTTATCTGATATACTTACTGTATGATTCCTGCAAGTTTGCTTAAAAATTTTTTTTCAATCGCTTAACCTAACGTTCTGGAGATCATCATGTAAAGATGTCATGCTAACACCTCTATATGTTGTGCTGGACAGAAGAGGGGTTTGTACAATTTTAAGAAAGAATAATTTCAATTTAAAATGTTTAATTGGGAGGTCAATGGACGGTCAGATAGCTCAGTGGTCCCTCTTATCAATACCTTCTCTACACACATATGTATACCCACACAAGGACAGCCAGACAGACAACTTGGGCATGCTTGCACACACACGCACGCGCACGCACGCATGCATGCACACACACACACACAAGGTTAAAAGTGAAGTATAACCAAAATCAGCCCGTTGTAAAACAATAAAACAAAAGGGACACTGTTACATTCTGTGTCCCTAATCCCCTCTGTTGATACTATAAAGCAACATGGCCTTGAGCAGAATGGTGAGAATTTTCACACATTTCCCTCAGTAGAATAAGGTCATTCCCAGATCCAGCGAGGTTTTGTCTGTGGAATTTATTTAAGGGGTTCGTTCACAGTCATTAGGCTGTGAGGTTCACACACACCACACAAACCAGTAAAACATTGCTTGTTCTTGTTTGACTTAAACCCCCACATTCACCCGTTACCCAAACCTTATCCTACAGGTGTGACTTTTCTTAGTCCTGTATCCAAAAACATAGTCTACCTCATTTATCAGAGAAATATGGGGGGGGGCGCGGGGGGGTAGTCTACCTCATTTATCGGAGAAATATTTTTTTTAAAAAGCAGTGCTGGTGTGTGCAGTCACAAACAATCTGATTGGCAAACTTCTAAATTGAGTGTTATCGAAGTACATAAAACAAACAATCATGCTTTTTCCACGAAAACATGGTTTTTCAAGTTTTGGCTGCATGTTGCAGCCCATTTCATGTTCTGAAGTTGTAGCATGTTTCAGTTACTCTATATTGGATGCTCTATATCCAATACAACACCTACTATAGCAAGTTGGTGCCTCATCTGCTATCAGAACTGCATCACTTCAACCAAGAACAGAAAGATAGGACACGGAGTTGGTGCCTCATCTGCTATCAGAACTGCATCACTTCAACCAAGAACAGAAAGATAGGACACGGAGATGATTACTATAGGACACATCTGATCGACTTAGATCCAACCAGTTATTGTTCTCCCTGAAAAAGCTACATGAGAAGGAGTTGTGCACAAATGCGAGAGTATTTTTGCATGTGCAGACGCCTCTGCATGCACACTCATATTTATCTGTGTGCACTGGTGAGTTTCTGTGCTGGTGCATTCGGCCCTGTTTTGTGTGTTGTGTAGGCGCAGGCAAAAAGGGACCTGATGGCAATCCCTCCTCCATGATCTGAACCCCAAATGAAGAGGGAGTGATTATGACGGTATGCAGAAAGAAAGAGACCGTCCAGCTCCACTACTCCCTCCCTCGCCCTCCCTGTCCAACCAACGTTGATATTAGCCATGTCTGCTTGAACAACACTATAGCCTTCTAATAATGACCCAGGTAATTTCACCAGCAGATCAGAAATTATTATCTATGACACAGATGCAGTTAATGTGAGTAAAACCTTCACAGAACAGAGGCAATCTATTGTATATTTTATCACAAAAGTGAAAATGATAATCTGTAGTAATCATCTTTTCTTCCCTGTCTCTCTTTCTCAAGTGTCACTCTCTCAACCTCTTATTAATTCTCCGCCTCTTTGACTGCACTCTGCTAGTGCTCCTCTTTCCTAGTTTCAGCTCATTTTCACCCTCTTCTCTTACACCATTTGTCCTCTTTCGCCTCGCTTTCTCCCCCTGCCTTGTTTCGCTTACCTCCTCCTCCTCTCCTGCCCTGGTTTCACTCTCTCCTCTTCTGAAGTCCTGCGTCCTTCGCTCCTGCTCTTGATCTGAGCGTTGACCCTGAGACCTTATCTCAACGCCACAGCTAGCGAGAACCACCAACAATCCCCCAACACACATGCACACAAAAACACTATGTTTCTGCTAGACCCTGAGACTAAACACGGTGTTACAAAAAACAAAACACACAAAAAAAAAAACAACAACTTTGGCCAACCGGGGTATAAACATGGACGAGTGTGCAACAAGGACAGCCCTGGAGAGCGTGGAGGCTTTGTGTGCATGTTTGTGTTTTGTAAGTGTATACTACATGTGGTGAAATGGTTTAGACTAAACCAATGCTGCACTCTGATATGGCAAGATTACAAGCTTTGACTTCTGCAATCCATGACCAACTCTGAGCATGTTTACATGTTCAACTATAAGTGGGGGAAATGACAACAGTTGTTACTGAAGTAGTTACAGCAAGACCTGCTCAAGTCCCAATTTGGGAGTTATCAAAAAATAATAATAATAACAATAATCTTTCCTGAAAACAACTCAGTTACAGGTGAACGATTACATCAAAAAGTAACAAAGTAACGACTGAAAGCTTTTGATTTGTCTTCTAGACAACAAGGAACGAGAGTAATGAGGTTGGACATGACTGCCAGGGTGACGGGTTCATCCTCACATGTGTCGCCTGTGCTGGAAGTGTGTGTATTCATGGTCTTGTAAGGGTGACACGGTAAAAACGATGCTGATGAACAGCAATGTGCAAATATGCTTTTACATCAATCAATCAATCAATCAATCAATCAATCAATCAACCAATCAGTCAAGTTGCATTTTATATAGCGCTTTTCTCCCTTAGCATTTCAGAGGCAAGGACAATTAACACAGAACCACAGCACTGCATTAAGTGGAAAAACAATCCTTTTTCAATTTTGAAGATGTTTCATCTTGTTTGTTTGCTAATCAAACTAGAGGACCACACTGCCGAATACAAATTCTTGTTACTGCCCTAGATTTATGCTATGCATCTGCTTTGAGTCTATAAATTATAATCTGCACAGTATTTTTTATTTTGGTTTTGTTTTGTTTCCCCCCTTTTTTTCCCCAATCGCACTTGGCCAATTACCCCACTCTTCCGAGCCGTCCCCGGTCACTGCTCCACCCCTTCTGCCGATCTGGGGAGGGCTGCAGACTACCACA
>NC_079216.1:38038876-38041376 GCF_029633865.1 Lampris incognitus | reverse complement strand
TAAAATCAAATTTATTTCTGAAATTAATTCATCAGCGTGACAACAGCTCTTTCACCAGAGATCTGGATGTGACCTTTTCTCGTGGCTCAAGGCATGTGACCACTCAGCTTGTTCCTGAATCCATGGCTGGTTTGTTTCTACATTGTCCGTGTGAAAATTGGTGGAAACAGCCATGTATTTCAGCTGTGAGGAACTCTTGGAGATTGTGAGGCAGTCAATACCCATTTGTTAATCTAGCCCCTACACAACCAATGCATATATAGTCATTCTATTGATACAATTATTGAGTTTTAACCCCATTTACCAACACCGGTTCAGTTTTTTGTTTTTTTTTGTTTTTTTTGTTTTTTGCTCTACCACACAGAAATAAGTCAGTACACTTCCTGCACAAGCATAAGCAATCACAATGAAATGATAAAAAACTGAATCATTGTCAAAAACATTACTGATGATCAATATTATTATACTAGCTGTGGCTTTGTATTGCTCATGTACAGTGAGATAGTCAGCACCAAGATGTGAAACAAAGGACATGAATGGAAAAAATAAATGGAGACATTTACCACCCAATCATTTGACACACGGAGTAACTGAATGAGCAACCCTTGGGCCAGGCATGCAAAGAATGAATCTAGTCCTGTGTACATTGCATAGGAAAAGGCCAATGTGCATCTCAAATTTGGCCTCGTCTCAGTGTGAACCTGCCAAATTCCCTTTAAGCACAGAGTTATACCGATTATCTGAGGCCCCGAGAACCTTTCCTCTTCTACCAACGAGTTTCCCCTACCTCAGACTGAGGCCTTCCCCACTCCTAGGAACACTGGTCTATCTCTCCCAATTTACATGAAAGGGAAATGGTGGGTAAGTATGCAAAGTGGGACCAGTTGACTGAAAGGTCAATGCGGGGTTTTTTGAGCTGGACACACTGAGTGGAGCCAGCCAATTATTAGTGGAGAGATCCCTGAGCAGATACCAGAGGGTTGGATATGCCTTCCCCAAACGAAAAGGGAGATCTCCAAATTTTTTGTCTACTTGTGAATAAAAGCAGGCTGATTAAGCTCTCGGTGTAGTTGGGATAAACTGTTCCAACGAACATTATTTCATGCAGCTTTTTAATACCGGGTCATACTTATTTAAAACTACCTCACAATACTGTGGGCAGTTACACATTTTTCAGCTGTCAAGATTGGTAAGTAAACTGAACTGAGATCTAAAAAATTTTTTAAAAAAATAAAAAAACTATTTTCTCCACTGACCTGAGCTATAGAATGAGAAATGTGTCATCTGGCATTGACTTTTGCTACCGTACAGAGGGGAAGGTCCATGGTACGTGCCGGCTGTGGAGGATTTAACCAATCTGGTGAGTGTCAGCCATCCAGAGATATTTTAGAGATAAACGCACTATGGAATATGTCTGGAAAATTCTAACCCTTACAGTGGAGGAGATAATAGATGCCATACTCTGGTGACTGACGTGGACAGAGACAGGATCAGATGCACACTGGAGAAATGTGAACACATTTAAACATATGCTTGCTTCACTCATGTGCATGCTTGTGCACGCACACACACACACACACACACACACACACACACACACACACACACACACACACACACACACACACACACACACACACACACACACACGTTGGAAAGATAGTGTAGGTTTTAACATACTACTGCTGGTATAAGCACTTCAAGCACTTTGAAGGCCTTGTGGCTGTTACACAGGCGCCTGCACACACTGTATGTCCGCATGATTGCTGGAGTAAGCGAATTAGCTTCAGTGATGGCTGAGGAGGCAATAAGTTGGCAGAAAAGAGGATAATCTTTTATCTTTCACCCTCCCAAATGATTTCTTAAAGTCTGTATCACTTCCTGACAGTTGATGTTCCACTTTCTTTTTCATTATTTATTTATCTATTTTTGCTTTGTGTGAATTCAGCTAAAATACTTCTAAAGGGCTTAATGGCGCTATCGTGGGCCCAGATCTGCTGCCACATGCTGCCTTGCCCGCTCCCATTTGAGATACTTCCAGGCCCGGCCCAAAGAGCCACAGCTTTTATCAAACGTCTGATGAGAATGACACGGCCAATTATTGACAAATTATTCCTTCACAGAGGGACAGAAATGGAGAGGAGCAGAGAGAGCGAGAGAGGGATGGGGAAAGTGAGGGGGAGGAGAGAGAGAGAGAGAGAGAGGAGAGAGAGAGAGAGAGAGAGAGAGAGAGAGAGAGAGAGAGAGAGAGAGAGAGATGGAAGGAGAGACTTTGTCTTGATGAGAAAAGAGTCCCCTCTTCCGTCCTGCGGGCCTGGGGAGACAGCCGTCTATCTATCAGATTCTATTAAGAGCTCGGCACTTTGGTGAACAAAGCTACCCATGCCCCGCCACGCATTAACTGCTATTATACGCTCATGAACTTTGTCACAATCACAATGGTTCCCCCTATTCTCACTCACTTTTTTTCTTCTTTTGTGCTCTTAAGAAAAAAACATTT
>NC_079216.1:37853876-38033876 GCF_029633865.1 Lampris incognitus | reverse complement strand
ACCGAAACCAACCATCGGTTTCATATGCAACTTGCCATGACCACTGAGGTTCAGTTTCTGATACCCTTTTTCCATCAAAATTAGCACGTATAGGGCATCCAGGTGGTTTGGTAGTCTATTCGATTGCCTACCAACATGGAGATCAGCAGTTCGAATCCCCGTGTTACCTCCAGCTCGGTTGGGCATCCCTACAGACACAATAGGCTGTGTCTGCAGGTGGGAAGCTGGATGTTGGGTATGTGTCCTGGTCAATGCACTAGCACCTCCTCTGGTCGGTCGGGGTGCCTGTTCAGGGGGGAGGAGGAACTGGGGGGAATAGCATGATCCACTCATGCGCTACACCCCTCTGGTGAAACTCCTCACTGTAAGGTGAAAAGAAGCAGCTAGCAACTCCACATGTACCAGAGGAGGCATGTGGTGGTCTATAGCCCTCCCCGGATCGGCAGAGGGGTGGAGCAGAAATCGGGACGGCTTGGAGGAGTGGGGTAATTGGCCGGATACAATCGGGGATAAAAAAATCCAAAACAAAAAAAAAAATTAGCATGTATATGTGGGGTTTTTAAATGCAGGAAAACCCCTAAAAATAAGCGATTGACTCCTTTCCCATCGCCAGTAGACGAGTATGTCTTTCTGCTGTCTTTTTCTGGTGAGTAACGTTCGACGTCACGGAAAGGGGGCAAAAATTAGCTGTCTATGTGGGTGTCATGTTTCTATCACTGCCGATCGGAGCTAGAGCCGATAAATACCGGTAACTACTGCAGAGTTACTTGTCCAGGGACTGAATGCCAATTGTAACGTTTCCCTTTGAAGACAAAAACAAGTAAGCGGGTGGTAGTGGGTTTTTTGTCTAGTGGGAAAGGGGCTTAATTAACACCTTCTGGGGGGGCAACTAAGGACTTCCAGCTCTAATTATGTAAGGTTATGTTAATGGCTGACTGACAGTGAAGCCTGCCAGATCACCATACCGAATAGAGTAGAATAGAACAGAATAGGAATAGAATAGAATAGAACAGAATACACAATTAAGACTGCTATGCTAAATAATGTATGATAAAAATGCAGGGAGCAGGAAAGGAGAGCAGAGGTAGAAAAGCAAACAGGGGCAAGGAGGACAGATGTTCAGTTGGACAGACATAAAGCTGGAAAGCAGAAGATAAGAGGGAGACAGAGCAAAAGGGGATATATATATATATATATATACACACACACACACACACACATACATATTTATATATATTTACATGTTTATATATATATATATATATATATTCAAAGAGAGAGATGGAGAGAGAGGGTGAATAAAAGCAAATGGGTTAGAGGATTTGGATGCAGGGAGCATATCTATCAGGGATCTTCCCTGGTATCAAACTGGAGCAATCAGTGATAAAAAGTCAACCTGGAAAAGGCTGTAACTGCAATGGGAGTTCACTGGCCTGCAAATCTCTCTCTCTCTCTCTCTCTCTCTCTCTCTCTCTCTCTCTCTCTCTCTCTCTCTCTCTCTCTCTCTCTCTCTCTCTCTCTCTTTCTAAGTAAATGCCCAATACACTGCACACAATATCTGCAAATACAATACAATACAATTCTACACTTCAACACACTCCAACTTCCTCGATCTTACGCCCACTGCTGGATCTTTTCTCTTCGCTCCCCTCCTCCGACTCTCATCGCTCTATCCCCTCTCCTTTCACCTCCCCTCCTACCCTCTCCAAAAGCCTTACAAAGAAAGCGAAATTAGGAGTGTTTTTTTCTGGTGCACCCCACCCTTTCTAGATTTAAGGAGAGAGACAGACAGAGAGAGAGAAAGAGAGAGAGAGAGAGAGAGAGAGAGATGAGGAGACGCGTGAGGGGGGGACAACAGAGAGGGAGTGAGAGAGAGAGGGAGGGCGAGAGTGAGAAAGAAAGAAGAAAAAAAACATAATTTATCTGTGTATTATCAAGAAAGGCAGACACTTTAATCAGTCAGCTATGAAGTCAGTATTTCCATTCTTATCTGTCGCAGGAGTGGAAATGGAGAGGAGATAGCGTTCTGGGAGCCCATCGGTGGGCAGGAATGATAATGGGGGAGAGAGGGCTGGCTATTGGACCGCTGTGTCAGCGCTATCTGCACCCATTATCAACCGCCTTATCAGCTCTGCCATCAGCCTCGCTGTAATGGGGCCAGTTCAACTTTCCACATTATCATACCGCCAAGACCTGGTTCACCAAGGCTAGGGGTCTGGCTGGAGACACAGTGAGAGGGAGAGAGAGACAGAGAAGGGGGGTATAGATAGAATGAAAGACCGGTGTGATAGAGAAGTGTATGTGTTTGTATATGTGTGTGTGTGGGGGGGGGGCAGTGTAGACTGAGGGCCAGAGATAGAGAATGTAAAAAAAAAAGGAGGCTGGTGGATAGAGAGCAAAAAAAAAAAAGCATGAGCAGTGAGAGGAGAATTTAAAAGGAAAAGGGGTTGGCTGAGTTGGACAAAAACAGAGATAGGATAAACTGAGGGAATAGGTTGTTCGATGGGGTGGGCTGATGGCAAGGTCCAGAAATCACAATAAATAAAATCTTTATTATTCAACTTTGTATCGCTGTGACATTGTGTTGTGTCCTGTTGTTATGTCTACACATTAGAGAAGTGTTTACTGTCTGACTTCCTGCCTTGCTGTACAGAGTTATATTAGGGGGGCGCCGAGGACCAATCACGTGTCTTGGAAATGGATTACCTTATGGTGGCTCTTCAGTAATTTGAAATGCTGTTCGATATAATTAATCAATCTTTATCTGGATCTCCACCTGAATCATGAGAGGAAAGATGAAAGAATGTGCCAAGATAATTCACAAATGTGTTTTGTCTTTTTCAAGCTAAAAATGCATCAAAGAATGACGATAATGCATCAACGATTGGCTTTTATTTCTAGTAAAGCCAGTGGAAGGGTGCAAAGCACAGACATCATGCAGCACTGCAGTAAACAAAAAAATAAAATCATAAATTTTGGTCCAATCACCAAACATAATTCAAAAAAAAAAAAAAAAAAAAGTAAGCTAAATGAAACAGGATATGACCAGAAACTCAAAACATTCAGACTGTAAAGTCCTATTATAACCAGTGGTGGCTATTTTTTCCCCCATCATAATTTATTCTGAAAACACCACAAGGTGTAGAAGTGAGGCACGACACACAAGATCACACAGTTTATGGCCCGAATCTTGCAAAAAGCTTTATTCGTTTAAGTTTTGTATCTTTTCGATTTCATCACCTCACTTTACAATAATGTATTCAGCAAAATGACACGTTACCTTACCTTTGTGTGGTGCAACCTTATTATTGTAGCATTTCTGTAAACAGTAGCACATTTTTATCAAAGTATATATGTCATTACATTATGCCTTTCCATTTGTAACCCATGTATACAGACACAATGTAAGACCCTCCCCCACCCACACAGCAGTTTGATGGGCAGGTTACTTATCAGTCAGGGAGTCAGAGCACACATGGTTTACACAAGCACAAAGCAAACTGAAGGCCTGGATCACTGGAACACAACTGGCTCACATGACTCATACTGTACAATGAGACAAGAGAGCAGAGAGGAACAGAAAGACGGGGGGGGGTGATCCATATGATGATTTACAAAGTTTTCAAATACCTATTCATGAATCCTCATACTAAATGCATCCTTAACAAGGAAGGAACTTTTTGAGAGGTACATTGTGTTTTTGTCTGCGAGTGTGTGTGTGTGTGTGTGTGTGTGTGTGTGTGTGTGTGTGTGTGTGTGTGTGTGTGTGTGTGTGACAGAGAGAGAGAGAGTGCAGACAGAGAGTGAAGCTGAGACAATGGTCTAGACCTCCTCTGTCAAGGTGCTTCCCTAGAGGCTCCTCTTGCATCTCCTCTTTCTGGCACTTTGTCTCCCGACGCCCAGCTGCTCTTATCACCTCCCTTCCTCCTCCCTCTCTGCTCCTCTTTTCCTCCTCCTCCTCCTCTGCGCTCTTTCCCCCATCCCTTCTCACTCTATCTCTAATCAAATCCCTTCTTCTAAGTGGTGGCTCATCACAATTTCTACCCTCTCCTTCTCTGTTGTTGGTCTCCTGATACTTTCTGCTCTCATCCATTCTGTACTTTTTCCCCTCCACTGCTCCTCTTCCTTATACCCCTTGCCTCCTATCTTTTCCACCCCTCTCTGATCCTCTGTTCATCTTCTCTCCTTTTCGTACCTCTGGCTTCCTCTCCTTCCCCATGTCTCTCCCCTCCTAATCTGTTCCTCTGCTACCCTCTTTTTGTCTTTGGTCACTGCCCTCAATTAGTTGTCTTTCCTCCCTTCTGTCCGTCCACCTGATCACTGCCCTCCATTCACATCTCCCATACCGAGATTTTATCAAGTGCCATTTCCTGCACGTCATCTCCTGTATGTGTTGTATGTTTGTAGGTCTATAGTGGCTCAGAATCATGTCCCACTGCATTCATGTTCGCTGATGTGCCGCATACTTGAGCGATGGAGGCTATGGTTGGGCGATGTCTACCGATTAGCATATGCCGATGTATGTCCACAGTGAAACACCACGATGGACGATGATATCACTGTTGGGGGAGTGCAGCGGCTACTCCTATAAAGATACTATTTTTTTTATACTTTCTTTTATCATTTTTATATGTATGTATGTATGTTAGCAATTAATTACAATTTCCTCTTCTTTCTTTTTTTTGTTGCACATTTGAGTCCATTCACAGCCCATCCTCACCTACACACCCTGTCTTTCCTTACTTTTTCTCCCTATAGCCTATGCTTAAGCCACCTCATTAAACAGATCATCTGATTATCGAAATGTTTATAGTAAGTACCTATTGTCAGTCTCCGCTTGATGTAGTTTACTGTGTTGCATGCAGATTTAATCCAGGCTGGCCATACCAAATTGGCATGTGTGTGTGGGGGGTGGGGATGGCAGGGTGCACCCCGGTGTTGGTGTGGACTGGCAGGGTGGGGGTGGTGGGGGCTTTAAAATCACAATGTTACGATCAGTGGTCGATGACTGTCAGCCATCGGCCCAACCCTATGGGAGGCTATATTAATGAGAGAGGATTTTTGTTAAATAACTTGCTTAGAATAAATCCAAGTCTGCAGGTTGTAATTCAAAAACTATATGTGTATGTACATCTTGTGTATGCATTTCCACATGGGCATACTCCTGTTTCATAATTATGATCAACGTGAAGACTAAGGATGGTAATATTGACTATTTTAGGGCCGGCTAACCATTAGGAATGCACGACACTGATATTTGATATCGGGCTGATACCAGGCTAAAATGGAGTATCGGTATCATGATTTTTACACAAGACTAAAATCCAGTAACAAAAGCCACAATTAAGTAACCTGCTATAAATAAAAGCAAAATGGCTTGATTTACTGTATTTTTTTGGCACATGGAAGCCTGTATTACTTGAATGGTGGGGGAACAAAACCAAACTGACTTTGTCGCGATTATTTTGCCCATTGACCCCAAACTAGTAAGCCCCGACTGCTCAACAAAAGCAACAGATCAGATCGGCATTTGGTATAGGCCAAAACCCAAAGAATTGAACCTGGAATCGGTATTGGCATTGGATCAAAAAGATATGTGTGCATCCCTACTAACCATTGTTAACCGGTTAAAAATGGGAGAACCATTTCTTTTTTATCACAAGTTACTAGTCTGTTGGGATCAGTGATAAAAATTAAGGTGTGTTCATACACGGCTCGACCCTCACAAATTAAAAACACGCATTAACGCTAACAGAATGTTACATGAATGAACATTATTCAAATTTCCAATTACTAACATAACTATGTTTTAGAGATTTTTATTTATTTATTTTACGTTAAATGATGTAAATAATAATCGATAAATATCTCCCCCTTAAACCAACTGATTTATATATACATATATTTTTTTTCTATATTAGCAACAGCAACAATAATTCCTTAAAATATAGACCCAGCCTTTCCAGTGACTAGACATCTTAAGCCTACTGATTTTTTTCAAAACTCGTCAGCATTTCGACATTTTCAGTGGTCAGATGTGTATGCAGCCTGTTCAAATAGGCAGCAGGTGTTACACCAAAATCTGCAACCATTGAAAATTGAACCACGATTAAACAACAGTTTGGCTGCGGAGCGGCTAACACCTCCAAGTCCTTCCACCTTAGTACTAAGTTTAGGTATGGGTTAGGTGTGGTTAAGGTCAACATGGTCTTGCCTAATAGATCTGAGAAACTTGTATAGAGTTTTGATTGTCGCTGACCGAATCTGGTCGGATACATCCCGCCCTTTCCTCTCCAAACCCATTGTGTTACAGACTTCACTACGCCCCAAGCAACACTACAAACTTCACCACATGGACAACTATGACAAAAAATACGGCTGCGCTCTCTTCAAGCCACATTTGACTCATTTTGTCAATATAAATGAAAGCTGTAATTCATAATATTTCTCCATTAATAAATCGTTATTTTATCCATCTGGACCGTGGAGTCAGGTTACATAACGCTAGCTGGCATCTTTACCATTGTCTGAGACACCATCCAACAATGCCAGCTACACCTTGTTTGTAGCCCAAGAGAATAATTTGCAAGTTGTATTTCTCTCTGGCTCCCACATGTTCGAACACTGTTCTACTGTAATATTGATTGATCGTCCAATAGAATAACCACATCAGCATCACATTTCAAATGGATGAAATAATGCAAAATCTAAGGGATCACAGTTTTAAATAACTAGCTGCAAGGGAAATAATCTGTGGACAACCTGAGTGAAATAAACAGCAATAGCCACATTTACACCATTTACTGTAATAGTTACATCATCGCATGCTGTTTGTTTCATCGATTCATTAAATATACTCATTTCCAAGTTCAAAGTTATGTTTCGATTACCTCTCGTTGCCAGCAGATGTTGACAACGTGGAAACATACAGATCACAGGTTAAAACACTTATTTTCAAACCACAAAGTCCTTGCCTTTTTTCCAAATAGTGACAGTAAAAGCCTCGTTTTTCAATTATGGCCATTTGTCTGTAGGGAGTTAGCTTAGCAGCGATTGTATTGCTAGCACTCAGAGGCCCAGTAAGTTCTTCTAAATCTACAGCGAATCGCTGCTTTACGGTACAGACAGTGAACAAACGACGCTTGCTTCTCTTATCTTTATAATTAAAACCGCGCAGTCGACAAACACTGACATCTGACTCACATTCCACCTACTGACTTCGCGACTTGACACTATTTTGGAGGACCACATCGCCTGAAGTCCCGCCCACCAGAATAGCGATCGTTTTCATCCAAACGGAAAAACCCACCGGTTTCTGTCACTATCCGACTTCGGTAATGGGTTCTGCCAGACCCTACTCCTTCAGATAGGATCTGGCTAGTAAGACTAATGCTGCGTTCCATTCAAAGTCCGAGGTCGGAATTTCCCGGTTGAATTTTCCAATTTACCGCCTCCAAGCGTTCCAGGTGCACGACGCCAAACATGAACAAAAAACATGGCTGACGGTGATAAACTGGTGTTTTTATTGGCAAGTGTGTCAACAATTTAATTGTCAGCAGTGCGGCCTCCCTGCATATAAAAACGAAACAGGTGAATAACTTTTGTGCAGAGATAACTTTCAGATTGTTTACCACAACCAGCTACTTAACATTGTCGACATATTTTGAAATTAATTTACATGCAGAACAGGTTTTACGATATGATAGTATGTATTATTGTAATTAAATACTGGCAAATATACTTTACGTTGCCGTAGTTGGTGGTTTACCATTAACACTATGCCTTCCCCCCTTTCTCTCCCCAATCGAATTTGGCCAACTACCCCGCTCTTCTGAGCCATCCCGGTCACTGCGCCACCCCCTCTGCCAAGCCGGGGGGGGGGGCCTGCAGACTACCACATGCCTCCTCCCATACATCCGCCAGCCGAGCCGCTTCTTTTCACCTGACAGTGAGGAGTTTCGCCAGGGGGACGTAGCGCATGGGTGGATCACGCCATTCCCCTCAGTTCCCCGACCGACCAGAGGAGGCGTTAATGCAGCGACCAGGACACACACCCACAGACATAGCCGATTGTGTGTAAAGGGACGCCCGACCAAGCCGGAGGTAACACGGGGATTCGAACCGGCAATCCCCGTGTTGGTGGGCAACGGAATAGACCGCCACGCCACCCGGACGTCCAACACTGTGCACCTCCATAGGTGCTGCCATTGTTGTGTGATGTCAGACAACTGCTTCTCCATGAAGTCAGGGTAGATGGATTTGCCCCGCGTTTACAAGTAGGAACTCCGACTTTGAGTGGCGTTCCGCTGTACTTCTTCTAGTAGGAGGTCGGGAAAACTCGACATCCGAGTTGTCTGGAACACAGCATAAAGTTAGCATAACAATCTGGAAGCGTGGTCGTCCTTTAACACCGCCATCTAGTGACAAAGGTGAGGTGGTGCTTTCTGTGTGTTCAGGACAACCATGTGGTCATAATTTTTAACGGTCACTGGTTTTGGTGTAACAGTGGGAATGAAGGCTGATAGACTCTAGATTGCACATTTACTTCCTCTGTTCGTTGTGTCACATTTTTGCATATTTTTACACTATGGGAACAATAAAACTACAGTAATATTAAAAATGTGAAAATTTAGAGTTTGTTATGAATATTTGACTAATTCAAAATAAGCGGTTTGCCAGTGTACTGGTTAGCCATGCTCAACCTTACCAGATATATGAATATTTTTTGTCTTACTAGTCTAAGCGTGTGTGTCACTTTACAACTGGCTGCTTGTTGTATAAGTACTGTGTCATTATAAGCGATTCTAATGATGTCTGCATCATCAGCGTGATGCCTGAAATGTAGTTTTGAATGTATTCATATGTAGTTTATATCTGTCCCGTGTGTGTGTGTACACATGCACATATACCGTCTCTCCTCACGGCTGTAAAAGCAGGTCAGGTGGTGATATTTGCCCAGGTTGCTTCAACATCCCGGAACATAGCGCTCAGCACAGTAGGAGCAAATGGTCTTTCTTATCACTACTGCTGGGGGGGGGCCTTGTCATAACACTGGCGCTCTCTCTCTCTCTCTCTCTCTCTCTCTCTCTCTCTCTCTCTCTCTCTCTCTCTCTCTCTCTCTCTCTCTCTCTCTCTCTCTCTCTCTCTCTCTCTCTCTCTCTCTCTCTCATAAAAACCTTCAAGTGGCCAGAGTCATCCTGGCTGAGATCACAGCCACGTGGCCAACGACAGTCACCCTGGTAATAGAGCTAGAATTCAAAGAATCCAAATCTACACGTACACATCACATTAATTTTCCATGCACAGATAACAAAAGTGTTGACAATGTTGGCATCATAGTTTTAACTTCTGAGACCTTGTAAAAAGAAAATACAAAAAAAATCAAATTAAAAAATTGTTTTTTTATATGTGCAGTGTGGATGACACCTTAATGAATTAAATTAGTATTCCAAATGGTATACAATTCCAGGTAGGCCTATCAAATCATATCTGGCTTATATTTCTACCCAGCCACCTGTTAATCAATCCTTGAATAACATCATACAACCAACTGTCACTAATATTACAGTAACGTCTACACTTTTTGAAATAAAAGGGAAAAAAAGAAACAATAGAACTGGAAAGTATCTTGGACAATAAAATCTGTTGATGCGAACTATCTGGAGGCGCTAATGCGAGTGTATGTGTGCCAAATGGATGTTTTCCTGCCAACAGTTGAACAACAGCTGCTAAGCACTTATAGAGAGGGCCTGGATTTCAGAGTTGCTCGGGTAACCTGCACCATAGGACAGTAGCCTTAAGTTAAAGCACTCACAAACATCACTCACAAGTGCACACAACAGAGCAGTAATTGCCATTAAAGCAAATAGCTCAGGCGCAGATTATGCTACTGTTGGGAGGTGTAATGTTTTCTCTCCCCTCTATTTAGTCCTCACCACAGAGGTCAAGAGTGAAACGGTTTACAACAATGCCGAGTTTGGGAACCATAATTCACATTAGGTCCTTCCCTTGGGTAAATGGCAGGAAAGGGTAATAACTCATCCACACACCAAACAGAAACAGTGTTTCCTCTGTACCTCTGCCAGCATCCCCTCCTCCTTTATAGACAGCACACTCACTCACTCACTTACTCACTTACTCACTCCATCAGCACTGTTCTGTCACACACACACACACACACACACACACACACACACACACACACACACACACACGCACACACACACACACACACACACACACACACACACACGTAAAAGAAATGTGTAAGCAAGCATAGTAGAAACTAAAACAGCTAAGCAAGCCCAGATATGAAAAGGCCTTGAGACATCTTCCATTACACAATGTGTGTGTGTGTGTGTGTGTGTGTGTGTGTGTGTGTGTGTGTGTGTGTGTGTGTGTGTGTGTGTGTGTGTGTGTGTGTGTGTGTGTGTACGTGTGTGTGTCTGACTGCAGTCATGAAAGTTTTTCTCCAACAGAGCTATCTGATTATGAGCATGTGATTTTTTTTTTTGCCGAACACTCCAATCAGCCACCATCTCGCTAGTTTAATATCAGACAGTAGAATCAACCTACCAGAATCAGACTGCTGATGCTGCAACTTTACTCCTCTTTCCCTCATCCATGCAGCATAATTTGCAATATGCTTTTCACCTTTTGCACACAAGAAAAAAAATTTTGAAAAAAAAAAATCACCCAGCAGATACTCATCAACAAACATAAAAATGTCTCTGCATCTCAATGCTATCTTACACGAAATCTCGAATGAGCAATATGTGGTACTAATTTTAATTAATTTAATCAACGACAATGCTTTTGGGGGGTTGAATGGGAGAGAGCAAAGAGAGGGAGAGAAAGTGATAGATAAGAGCAAGAAAGATTGAGAGAGAAAGAAATGCATTCACACCTATCATCTAATTATACAACAACATTAATCCCATTAGGGGTGGAACTGATTGCCAGGGTCCAGACCTTGCTGCTCTTGCCTGGGCTTGTTTTTACTGCAGTGGAGCCTCAGCCCCTGCCTGCTCCGGCCTGATAACAACTTTAATCACACTTGGCGATCTCTATCTCCACCGGAGATCGGGCCCCGGGGCTTATCGAAAGTTCACATCAAACTAAAAGCAGAACAAAGAAGAAAAACACAGACACACACACACATGCACGCACGAGAAAGCCACCAAGGCACTGCATGGGTCTGCGTGTGCATGTGCATGTACAATGCATTTCTTTAATTTCACCTTGGCTCAGAGAATTAATTAAACTCTTAACAGTGTGTCTATAACATTGTCACGTGACTCTCGCCCAGTGAGACTTCTGCTAAAGTAATGAATAAATAAATGGATAAGCGTTTCAACCACACTATGTCAAGCACAACCACAAGCCGTTTTAAGAGCCAACATCAAAGAAATGCCTCGTTCACAGGCGTTAATAAAGTTTACAATAGGCCTGACAATTGCATACAGAGGGAAGATGAGGTCAATGTGGTAATTTCCTTGTCCAGTTATCCTCAGACGTCATGCTTTGCTTTGCTTTAGCTGTGGGAGGCAGCGCATTATTCATGCTGACCTCTGAGCTCTATCAGTGATGTCACAGGGACCTGAACAACACACACAGACACACGCACACAAATCAGCACTGTGGATCTGCAGTCTCTTATCTATCTTCGATCAGCAGGCCTCCTTATCAGCCACAAACATCTTACTGCGGGGCGGGGGAGCAGGATAGCTGGCTCGACTGCTATTAAAAACACCCACAATACATTCATCTACCCATTCTCTGTTCCAAACCTTCTTGTCTCAATGTTTCTTTCCACTATCCACCTCCTTTTCTCCTCCACCTTATCAGTGTTACCACCCCCCGTTTTCTCAGCTATTATATTCCTCCCCCTTTTTCTTTTCTTTTCTTTTTTTTAATTATCTAGAGAGATACACCCCAGCCAGTCCCTAACAACGGCGACACCAACAACAGCAAACACATGACAAATAACGAGAATATGGCAACGACCAGATGTAATTATAATGCACCCTCCATACTCCATCTCTCCTTCCATCTCCCCGCCCTCCCTCTCTTTCTTTCCTTTTTCTCTCTTCCCATCTCTCTTTATCTGCAGAGCGATCACTGCCTTGCTTATCATGTCTCCCATCTCAACCGCCAAAATATAAGCCCAGGGATCTGGCCCCAGTGGGCTGCCTGCCTGCCTCCTATCTCCCAATCAAGGAGAGAAGCCTTATCAGTCTGAGAGATCTCCAACCGTTGGGGAGGATGACGCACAAAGAGACGCAGACAAATATCTATCTGCTACACAGCCCTTCCACTCTCTATGGGCCTCCAGAGTCTGGACTAATCCATTGTTGGCTGAAATGGGGAATAAAAAGACTTTCATGCGACATTGTTTTGATATACTACTTTGTTGTGGATAGTTGTTGTACAGCAGTGTACAGGGAAGAGTACAGTAAACTGTTGCTTGTAAGTTTTTCAGCAATGCTATGCAGCCTGAACTGTCATATCAGGAACACCACAATGCACTGCTGTGAAATTACAGCATAGTACCATCCAGCACTCTCAAAACAACATGGTGGACATGGACACCCCCCTCCCCCCCAACACACATGCCCCTGAACCAAAAAAAGTCTTCATCGCGCTGCACTCTTTCCTTATCAAAATGCCAGCCAGATCTCCAGAGAATCATGGGACTAAGAGCCTTGATGGCCTCAGCCATGGCAAGCGCCTGCCTGCATACAGAAGCATGGTGGACCAGAAACACTGATAAAGAGGACCATCATCACCCCTAAGACATCTACATCAAAGTATAGGCATTGTGTATGCTTATATTGGATTTATCAGTCTTGCAGTATGGAATACATCTAAAAATTAAAAAAAAAAACTTTACTGCTTGCTTTAAGTGGTTACTAAGAGCTCACAACTAATGCCCTCTCTCAGGAAACCATATGGAAAGGTGAAGTGACAGTATAGTAAATGGATTTGTTTCAGTACAATACACTCATCTGCTACCCATGACAGCAACCTTCCATGTTAACAAGCTTGATTGTGGCCGATCTCGGGCGTTTTGAATACACTGACACATCCCGTGCTACAGGTTCTTTCGGCAAAGTCCAAAATCCACGAGACGGTCGCCTCCACCTGAGCATGAGCACTCAGTTGGTCAACTGATGGTGCTGTCACTTCAGAGCAAGGCCAGCGAACTCTATGCAATGCACATTTTAATGTGAGCATATCACGCGATTAGTTAACTCCATCTACAAGCCAAGTTGTTTATTTTCATTTTTGAGACCTTTCCGCTAAACATCCGAGATATATCTGCTCTGTTTATCACATCTATCTTGGAGAAAGCACTAAAACATTGCCTGACACCCAGAGCGAGAAGAAATGTTAGCAATGTCAGGGTTTTCTTGTTGCCCTTAAACTCACCGGGTTCATAAAGAGTGCAAGAGAGGAGGGGGTTGAATGTATCATTAATATTGTTATCGACTCTTAACATCATACACCAGCGATCAACCTTCAACACGTTTTGTAAACAGGAAGAACTCGTCAAGCACGAAGACCAGCCAAAGCGCCAGACCAAAGAGAAAGCCTTTCAAGCGGGCGGCCCTAAGATGCATTATTGAGTTAAAAAGGACAGATGAAAAAAAAAAAGATCCAATTGTAAGCCACGTTATCGGCGGGCCAGATCAGCCAGGAGCGCTATCTGACGCCCCATCTCTAGAGAGGGAACTGAAAAGCCAGGGCAAAATGCACCGCCCGCCTCGGTGCTGCCTCAGACAGAAAACAAATAAAAAAAGATCCAATTTTAATGCTTATCTCGCCTGAGATCGGATCGCTTGTTTATCTCTGTTAAAATCGCCTTTTTGCAGAGAACAGTGACGTTGCCACAACAGAATTAAACAGGAAACCATGGCCACGGTTAAGCTGCCAATGGACAAAACACTATTTTGTCCCCTAAAGGGGCGATAAATTAAAAGTTTTGGGGTTTCTTCGACCATGGTATAAACAATCCAATAAAACGCAATTTCTGCACAAATGGCTCTTTGATAATTTACAGTCTCTTCGGATGGGGGGGCATGCAAAATTGTTACTCATGTCGGCAACTCTGGAAATATATAGGCTCGGAAAAGACATTTAAGTTTTTAATTTAAGAGTTTTAATTTGCGGATATCAAATATACACCGAGGCTAAGTAGACAGCCATCTACGTTTACCTCGAGAGTCCAGTTTATGTTCGTGAGATATTAGACAAGAAAACGGTCACAGAGAGAGAACACTGTTTAATCTCATAATGTACTAACTTTGTAGCGAACACGGGGTATGGAGACGGACAAGGAGCAAGGAAAAACACATACGCCCCCTCTCGAGGGTACGAAAAGGCAACGATACCACGCCGAGACATTTTAACGGCAAAACTACGTGATAATTAAAAGAGGGAAAAAAATTTTTCATCCTTACGCTTAATCTGCCGGGGTTTGCTCTGCTTTCTTCGGGACATGGTTTCCCCCTCTCGTTTCCCACGGCCGCCGGATCTCTAAAGGAGAGACGCTGCCTTCTTGTTCCCACCAGGAAAAAAAACAAACTTAAAGCTAGCGCTGTGCTGCGTTTCGATCTCCGACCGGAGATATCCGCATGACCTGCCTGCACTCTGATATCCTCGACACGACAGCTACCTGTGGCTAACTTTGGGTTACTTTTCCAGCGTCGTCCCTTTTCTCCCTCTCTCCCTCTCTATCTCTGTCTCTCTCTCTTATTCTTCTTCGTGACGGATCGCGCCTTTGGTTTACCGACTGAGATCGCGGTGGTCCGCAGCGATGACAGTTGACGTCCCGTTCGCCGACTACACGCGCGGTCAGTCGCGGTTGAGGAGGTGAACCGTACAACTGCCTGGCCTGTGTGCTGTCAGGTTCTCCGGCCGGCCCGCCCCCTGTACCGGACAGGCGGTTTCAATGGAGCTCACTCGTTACAGTGAACCACGGTACTATCGCGGAGCACATTAACCCCGCCCCCCGCCGTTTTGACACGCCCCTTACGTCAACGTAATCGAACGCACTCGCTTCCTACTGGTCTGCGTATACTTGTGTGTAAAAACAATACGCGTTTCTTCCGTTTTTCATCCTGTTCGGTTTTGATTTAGGTATTCCTGCCTGTTAATTTATACGCGACGGCAGTTTCCAAGCGCTGTTTATTTGCATTATGCGGGCGGAACCCCGAGCTTCCCCCCCCCCATGAGATGACGGTTCGTCTGTGGCGTGAACCTGATGAATTTAACGTCATGAGTTGTCATTACTAGTATTGCCGCGGTGTGCTGTGTGGTTGACTGTTTATTCTAAGTATTTGCGTGCCGGTGCAGGCTTTTCGTTCGGTCGAGGTTTTATCGCTAAACAACAAGCAAAGTATGACAGAGACATTGTAGATCGTCCACATAAACGTGAATTATCAGCTCAACTAAATGCTGTAGTTTCATGGCCCTCGTGTATTTGGTGTATTATGGCTGGACGTGAAGGCAGCAAGGCAGCACTCCTGTTCAAATTGGAATTTCATTATGGCGCCTGAGCGCGGGTCGTCTGGCACGCTCATGACACGATATGAAAACGAAGGACAGGGCACTGATGACAGAAGTCAATTAGTGGCTTGAGAGGTGTTGATACGAAGAGTTAATTACTCTGACATTAATCATGATGAAGGCATTGCCAAGAAAAACCAATTTATATTAAGTCGTTGTGCTAAGTATCTGTTTCAAACATCATAGAGTTGTAGGAAATTTGACGGAAACATACATTTGATTTTAACCACAGTCATTTTGGAGTTCAGTAAAATCAGTTTTTATTGCAGTAAATCAAGAGAAATTAATCAAAAGTCACTAATATGTACAATAACACATATTGAAGTTTCCACTGAGTGAACAAACAGAGGGATATTAAGGTATCGCTTTTGAAGGACGGCTTCAGATTGAGTTCTGAGATTGTCCAAAAAGTGTTTTGGAACATGAACTGGTAACCTTTTGTTCTCTGTTAGTGCCCTGCAACCCTTGCAATGAACACTTGGGCCAGCCGTTTACTGTGACCTGCCGAATTCAATAGCGCCATCTAGTGGTGATCTTGAATCACATTAAATTAAAACCTTGGTACCAGCTGTGCTTAGTGCTTTAAGTCTGTCCAGCATTTTCCCCGCGTGTGTGTGTGTGTGTGTGTGTGTGTGTGTGTGTGTGTGTGTGTGTGTGTGTGTGTGTGTGTGTGTGTGTGTGTGTGTGTGTGTGTGTGTGTGTGTGCGCGCGTCCTCACGTCTTCTTCTCCTGGATCACCACCTTGCCGTGGTGGAGAAGCTTGCATGTACCAATGGTCCCAAGAGCTATGCCATCTGGAGTATGGCTCCTGGTAGGGTCACCCAAGGCGGATAGGTCAAGAGGGAGGTTCCAGATGAAGCGCGATCCAACAAAGACCTCAACGGCGGAACTGGCAGATGTCATCTCCAGGTCACAACGACAGTGAAGGTGGATGAAGGCTGCAACAGAGGGTGGCCCCCAATCGTCTTGGTTCTCCATGCCATTGGACTCTGGCGACTCCCTGCCAATAACCGTGTGGTGGCTGCAGGCACATCAGCCATTCCACGTAAAAAGCTTTCATGCACAGGCATCCTCCCATTATGCAGCTCCAGGATCAGCCTCTACCTGAGGACCCAGAGGGAAGACGGTCATACTCGACCCTGAGTGACCGCCAATGATGATGATGATGTTTGTGTGTGTGTGTGTGTGTGTGTGTGTGTGTGTGTGTGTGTGTGTGTGTGTTAATTTGTGTAAAACAGAGGGGAGGAAAAAATGCAAACCCTGTTCTCTCCTTCAGTGATTATCTACTACTACTATTTTCGGCTGTTCCCGTTAGGGGTCGCCACAGTGGATCATCCGTTTCCATCTCTTCCTGTCCTCTGCATCTTCCTCTGTCACACCAGCCACCTCCATGTCCTCTCTCACCACATCCATAAACCTCCTCTTTGGCTTTCCTCTTTTCCTCTTCCCTGGCAGCTCGATATTCAGCATCCTTCTCCCAATATACCCAGCATCTCTCCTCCACATACGTCCAAACCATCTCAATCTTGCCTCTCTTGCTTTTTCTCCAAACCGTCCAACCTAACCTGTCCCTCTTATATACTCGTTCCTAATCCTGTCCTTCCTCGTCACTCCCAATGAAAATCTTAGCATCTTCAACTCTGACACCCCCGCCTCCAGTCTTTTCATCAGTGCCACTGTCTCCAAACCATATAACAGAGCTGGTCTCACAACCATCTTGTAAACCTTCCCTTTAACTCTTGCTGGTACCCTTCTGTCGCAAAAAATGCAAAATCCTGTTCTCTCCTTCAATGACTACATATTGTGTAAATTTGTTTGTCTCTCTGTCTGCTGCTGTAAAAGGCCTGGTCTAATTGAACACCTTGCATATATCCCTGTGAAGACATTATTTTACCTGTCTCAAGACACATTTTAACTTCTGCATTTTTGTCATGTTCTTTCTCCGACCAGTGTACAGAAGATTAATTTCAAACCAGTATCAGAAAAAGTATTTGAACTCTTGGGGTAATTGATGCATTGAACTAATTGAATTCATTCAGCATGGGGCTCATTGCTTCTGTAAATTTCCCCAGACCTTCATCAACTCATTGACATGGTCAAATCAAAATCAAATCAAATCAATTTTATTTGTATAGCCCAATGTCACAAATTACAATTTTGCCTCAGTGGGTTTAACAGCAACACAACATCCTGTCCTTAGACCCTCTCATCGGATAAGGAACAACTCCCTAAAAAACCCCTTTAACAGGGAGAAAAATGATGTTGGTGATGACACTGAAGTAGTAGTGACATACATCGACTGTAATGGTAAGGTTTCTATTGCTTGAACTGCACCGCACTGGGTGAATGGCTTAATGTAATCCCCAAATGACTGAAACACATTCCCAAATAAGCATCTTCAATGTCATTAGCTCAAACCTGTTTCAATATCCTGACAATTTTCCCTGGAAGGTCCACTGAGAAAATATAACCATTTCCTAACAGGTAAGGAGGAAATTTGTTTCGAAGGTATACCTTTTTTGGAGATATACCACTTTGATGTAGGGTCCTGCACCATGTTTGTGTTCGCTCTCAGTATCCCTGTGACATAGTTGTGTATGAGCGTGCCTGGATCCATCAGCATCCTGAACAAGTTGTGCAATTTAGGAAAAAAGTCGGAGTCAATTTTCATGGCAAAGGCGGGATTGCGGCAGTGAGCTTCTACCCCATCCAGCATCATCACTGTCTTGATGGTCAGATTGAAGTAGCCGTCCTGACAGTTACCTTGGAGAATGTCATGGTGCTCCTGGCTCTTCAGCGTCACTGCCTCCTGCTGCTACTTCGCCCTTCTCCATTTAGCAGACCCAGCAGGAAAAGGAGTCGCACCACCTGTCCCAGAACTAAGCTTTCCTGGCCCCACGTGCTGTGGATGGCCTGTCTGGATAGAAGATCACCTGGTGCCACTGACACCATCAAGACTAGAAAGGGAATATTGGCCTCCTGGCACTCTGACTCATCCAAGATAAAATGATACCGCTGTGGATAGGCAACTTGGTATGGAGGGTATGCTTTGTTGTCTTTGGCACTGACCGAAGAGAGGGAAGGTAGGTCCCTATTACTGTAGAGAAGTGTCTGGGTCCAGTTTGTCTGCTGGGTGAGGACCTGCTTCATGGAGGATGTCACCAAGGGAAACAATGCAAGAAGGACAAATCCCATGAAGCATTAGTAATACCTCTGACACTGAAAAGTCCTCCTTACATGAGAAGAGAATTTAGATCAAGTCAAGTCAATTTTATTTGTATAGCCCAATATCACAAATTAGCTTCAGTGGGCTTAATGGCAACACAATACCCTGTCCTTAACCCACTCATTGGACAAGGAACTCCCCCCTAAAAAAAAACCTTTAACAGGGAGAAAATAATAGGAAGAAACCTCAGGGAGAGCAACAGAGGAGGGATCTCTCTCCCAAGACGGACAACATGCAATGGATGTTGTGTTTACACAATACAACATTGAAAGAGGATAAACAGAATTAGAATGGACTTATACAAATTTATGAAGAATATGATGCGCAGGATGCCAAGCAGTGTCCAGACGCCATCAGAACAGTCCAAGACCCAAGCCACGTGACCAGCATCATCATGTAAAAAAAAAGGATTTATAAGATATATAAAAAGAAAATGTGATGAGGGGAATGCCAGGCAGCATCCAAGTGGTAACCACCATCACCACGGAGACCTGGGAGGAGAACCGACTGCACGTGCACACAAGGGAGACTCACATGACACCATTCACACACAGAAAAAGAGAAAGGAGAAGACATCATTCAGAGAGAGAGAAAAGACATGTGAGAGAAGAGAACAGTTTGCAATAGTCATTAGTCATAATCTATACGCTATATTCTCGTCAGCAGAACAGTGATTGGTAAATTCACTGACACAGAAAACGACCCACCATGCAGTACAGGTTGTGAAGCACTCAACTTAAAGGCAACTAATTGTAAGCTAAGGCAAAAAGATGAGTCATGATATCCTTTTACAGCAAGCTGTTAAAATCTAGTCTGAGAACAATACTTTGGTATTAGAGCTCTTAAAAACAGCAGCTGAATTCATAGCATCACAATAAAGGTAACGATATAGGTGGAGCAGGGGATTTTGGGAAGATTTAACGATTGTAGTTCACAAAATCTGAACATGTATAGTATATATATATAGATGTGTGTGTGTGTGTTATATAAACTGATTCTACTTTCTGGGATTTCCTTAACTGGATTATTGAGCATGCATCAAGACTGCTTTAGCTATGTTATTAATTTGTCTCTGAACCCAGTCACTGGGGATGCACAAACCAGTGCATCTTTAGTGCCAGTCCCATGCCCGGATAAATGGGTTGCATCAGGAAGAGCATCTGGCATAAAATCTTTGCCAAATCAAATATGCAGATAATAAACCAGATTTCCATACTGGATCGGTCGAGGCCTGGGTTACCAACGACTGCCATGAGTACTGTTGGTCAGCAGGGTGCCGGTGGACACTATGTTACTGTTGGGCAAAGGGGAAAAAGAGGTGGAAGCCATGTCTAGAGGCAGCAGGAGTGGAGGAAGGGTAGGAGTGTGGAGGTGTGAGTCAGAACTTTGAATGTTAGCACTATGACTTGTAAAGGGAGAGAGCTGGCTGATATGATGGAGAGAAGGAAGGTAGACATACTGTGTGTACAAGAGACCAGGTGAAAGGGGAGTAAGGCCAGGAGCATCAGAGGTGGGTTCAAACTCTTCTACCATGGTGTGGATGGGAAGACAAATGGAGTAGGGGTAATCCTGAAGGAAGAGTATGTCAAGAGGGGCCGTGCCTATAGTCCCCGGGTCCTATATTCCCCGGGTCCTATGTTCCCCGATCGGGGAACATAGGACCCTTTCGAAAAAAAAAGGGTCCCATATTCCCCGTTTTCCCCTAAAAAGGTCCTATAATCCCGGTTGCAATAGACACCGGGGAACATAGAACCCTCTTTTGGAAAAAGGGTCCTATATTCCCTGCTGTTTCCAGGGGAACATAGGACCTTTTTCCAAATAAAGGGTCCTATATTCCCCGCTATTGCCAATCGAGGAACAAACCGGGGAACTTAGAACCCTTTTTGCAAATTATTTCCTTAACGGGTCCAAAATAATAAAAACTGGGGTCATGGCTGAGTTGTAGGCTACGACAATCTATTCCTCCGCTGATTAAATTAGGCCGTATTACCATTGTTGGCTGTTGTATATCGCAGGCCACCTTGAGTGCGTATCCAAATTCAGCCTAGAGGAGGCTGTAACTTGCTTTATTGTTATTTCTTATCAATATTTACTGCAGTAGGCCTAGTTAGTTGGCTCTGCGGCTCAGCATGGACGGTCGGCAATCAACGCAAGTTTGTCTTGCAGTAGGCCCGCCTACCAGTATAACCTAGCCATTTCCACCTTCGCTCAAAGTTCAATTTGCACAGCACTGGACACTTCAGCCACTTTCTTGTTACTTTGCAGTTCGTTTTCCATATTAAATCACTTGGCAGACTTTCTTTCAAAAAGACTTTAATGATTAACTTTTTAGGCAGAGAACTTAGACCAGGACTTGGAATTTAGGACCAGCACAAAGTATCCATCAGCGGGGGCCGCCTACCTTACACAATAAGCTAATTGCCTAATAATAATAATATGTGCTTCTCAAAAAACTAAAGGCTTGTGCAGGTGCTAAACCAAAAACATGATTCAAAGACGAACATCAAAGGATGTAAGGTAACACTCACCAAATGGTAAAAAAATAACAGAGGTAGTCCTCTATGTCACCATTTTATTGTTTGGCATCAGTCATTAAGGTTTCTGAAGAAGACTACCCGGCCAAGTTAATGACTGATGCCAAACAATGAAATGGTAAAATAGAGAATTGTGTCTTTTTTTTTTCATTTGATGAGTGCTACCTTACATCCTTTGATGTTCTTCTTTCATAATAATAATAATAATAATAGTAATAATATCAATAATGATAATAATAATAATCATAAATAAATAAAAATAATCATAATAGCCTAATTATAAAAGCGGCCTAATAACAAATAACAATTACAGGCATAATACTATCAATAGTAACACTGATAATAGGCTATTAATAACAAAATGGTTCTAGTAAAAGCTGGGCTGAAAAAGGGTTGGTCTATGGCAGAAGCCCCCCAGAAAAGGCATGGTCTAAAACAAAAATCTCCAAGGCCTAACTAGCCTAACGTTAAGGCTTTTTTCTTCTTCAAAAAAGCAAAATGAGTAGTCCTAGTCCATTAGGCTACTCAACAAAGAGGGGCTAAAACCTCTACTCAGCCTATCTGAAAATGTGGTGGCTTACAACCCTCCAATATGATTCCAAATCTCTGTGACCAGCATCCAGTTGACCCTTGAGCCGCAGGAGACGGGCCTCCAACCTCCTCCACTTGGGCTTCCGCCTTGGGGGAGCATCTCCTCGCTCCGCCATCTCCAGCCTTTCCTCTGCCAGGGTTTGCTGGTCCTTAATGTGGCGCAGAAACATCCAAAGGGATGGGTGGCGCACTTGGACCGCATCATTTAGAGTGCGATGATAAGCTACAAAAACAAAAACAAGAGGTTAATCATGTAAACTGTTAAAGAAATGTGAATATGCTGAACATGTTGACAGTGGCTTGATAAACATGAATGCATAATACAGCTTTAGGAGTGTAGGCCTTTGTGTGATGTAGACCTCCAAAAATATGCTGGATTGTGTTAAACTGATTTTTAAAATGAAAGTTAAATACATAGCCTATGGTGAATTCCACAGCTAATTGATGGAAATGATGTAGATTTATCAAGCTTTAAGAGTATCCAAAGCAATGGTTGACTGTGAGTCCTACACCGATGCTATATTATTTTTTTAAGTTTTAAGTTTTTAAGTTGAAATTGGTTTAGTGTCGAAAGTTTCCACATACTTTAGCCAACCTGGACTTTGTGAATTCGTTTTTGTGATATAAAAATAGAAATCGTATGATTCATTGTCTTCTTAATAATCTGCCCTAAATAATGCATTATTGAAAATGCACTTTTTGCGCCAAACAGCGTCAAACCTGCTGACCGGGGAACATAGGACCTTTCTTTATAAATAGGGTCCTATGTTCCCCTATAGCCTAATAAGTTGAAATTGGTTTAGTGTCGAAAGTTTCCACATACTTTAGCCAACCTGGACTTTGTGAATTCGTTTTTGTGATATAAAAATAGAAATCGTATGATTCATTGTCTTCTTAATAATCTGCCCTAAATAATGCATTATTGAAAATGCACTTTTTGCGCCAAACAGCGTCAAACCTGCTGACCGGGGAACAGAGGACCTTTCTTTATAAATAGGGTCCTATGTTCCCCGGGTGCCCTAGGGGAACATAGGACCCTTTTTATAAAGAAAGGTCCCATGTTTCCCTGCACATACAAAACGGGGAACATAGGACCCTTTTGGGGAAAAGTGGGGAATATAGGGCCCTCTGTATACAAAAAGGTCCGATATTCCCCGGTCTCATACAAAGCGGGGAACATAGGACCCGGGGACTATAGGACCCGGGGACTATAGGGAGGACCCCTGTCAAGAGTGTCTTGGAGGTGAAGAGTGTCCCACAGAGTGATGAGTATGAAGCTGAAAATCGAAGGTGTGATGATGAATGCTATCAGCGCATATGCCCTACAAGTTGGGTTTGAGGTGGAAGAGAAAGAAGAATTCTGGAGTGAGTTGGATGAAGTGGTGGAGAGTGTATCCAAGGAGGAGAGAGCAGTGATTGGAGTGGAAGTCAATGGACATGTTAGTGAAGGGAACAGAGGTGATGAGGAGGTGATGGGTGAGTATGGTGTCAATGAGAGGAATGTGGAAGGACAGATGCTGGTGGAGTTTGCAGAAAGGATAGAAATAGCAATAGTGAATAGGTATTTCAAGAAGAAGGAGGAAAACAGGGTGACATAAGATTCGAGGAAGGTGCACACATGTGGACTATATCTTATGCAGGAGGTGCAATCTGAAAGAGATTGGAGACTGCAAGGTGGTGACAAGCAAAAACATATACAAGCAGCATCAGATGATGGTCTGTAGGATGACTTGGAGTTCAAGAAGAGGAAGACAGTGAAGGCAAAGCCAAGGATCAAATGGTGGAAGTCGAAGAAGGAAGACTGTTGTGTGGAGCTCAGGGAGGAGTTAAGACAGGTGCTGGGTGGTAATGAAGAGTTACCAGATGGAAGGGCAACTACTGCAGAAATAGTGAGGGAGACAGCTAAGAAGGTACATGGTGTGTTATCTGGACAGAGGAAGGAAAACAATGAGACTTGGTGGTGGAATCAGGAATTACAGGAGGTATACAGAGGAAGAGGCTGGTGAAGAAGTGGCATAGTCAGAGAGATGAAGAAAGTAGATGGGTATGAAGAGATGCAGTGTAAGGTGGCAGAGTTGAAGATGCTAAGATTTTCACTGGGAGTAACGAAGAAGGACAGGATTAGGAACGATTATATTAGAGGGACCGCTCAGGTTGGACGGTTTGGAGACAAAGCAAGAGAGGCAAGATTGAGATGGCTTGGACATGTGTGGAGGAGAGATGCTGAGTATATTGGGAGAAGGCTGCTGAATATGGAGCTGCCAGGGAAGAGGAGAAGAGGAAGGCCAAAGAGGAGGTTTATGGATGTGGTGAGGGAAGACATGCAGGTGGCTGGTGTGACAGAGGAAGACGCAGAAGACAGGAAGAAATGGAAACGGATGATCCGCTGTGGCAACCCCTAACGGGAGCAGCCGAAAGTAGTAGTAGTAGTGTAAGGTGAAGAGAGAGGTGACAAAGACAAAGGAAAAGGCATATGGCGAGTTGTATGAGAGGTTGGACACTAAGGAAGGAGAAAAGGACTTGTACCGATTGGCTAGAAAGAGGGACTACGCAGTGAAGGATGTGCAGCAGGTTAGAGTGATGAAGGATAGAGACAGTGTGTTGAGAAGGTGGAAGGAGTACTTTGAGGGGTTGATGAATGAAGAAAATGAGAGAGAGGGGCGAGAGAGAGAGAGAGAGAGAGAGAGAGAGAGAGAGAGAGAGAGAGAGAGAAGTTGGATGATGTGGGGATAGTGAATCAGGAAGTGCAATGGATTAGCAAGGATGACATGAGGGCAGATATGAAGAGGATGAAGAGTAGAAAGATGGTTGGTCCAGATGACATACCTGTGGAGGCATGGAGATTTTTAGGAGGAATGGCAGTGGAGTTTTTTTTTTTTACTAGATTGTTTAGCACAATCTAGGAAAGTGAGAGCGTGCCTAAGGAGTGGCGAAGACGTATACTTGTACCAATTTTCAAGAATAGCGGACATGAGAGTAAACATTGATGACCGACCTGCTGGGTGCATAGCACAGCTGGCTATGAGAGAAACTGCTAGACTTGCTAAGTTTATTCACCTAGGAGAGGCACGCAGGGTCTTAGAGGAGGACAGCTGTGTGGATGACATCCTCACATCCCACAATGATGCAAATAGGCTGGACAAAATCACCAAAGAGCTTGGGGGAATCCTACAGGCCAATGGATTTTCCCTGAAGCCAAGGGCCCGGTCTGGGCAAAGTGGGAGGCAGGAGACTGTAGAAGAAACCCTTACATCAAAGAAACCCTCTGGGAAAAGCAAAACTTTAGTACTGTCAGATCAGATGAGGGCAACAAGGCCTTAGGCACTGGCTATCTGGTAGGGGAAGAGAAACTACATGATGACCTCAATCAACTTCTCAAAGAGGAGAGGGAAGATACAAACAGGCCAGGACCTTTTGGTGGAAGAGGTGAGTTCAGGAGGTCCTAATCCTCTGACCAGAAGGGAACTACTGAGCTAGGTAGCTGACCAGACCCAATTGGTCTGGTCACACGTGTTAAGCAGAAGGGCGCTATCCTTATCAGAAAGGCATTTCAGGAGACAGGGAGTGGAAATCTGGCCCGAAACACCTGGGACAAACCACTCTGAAGGCATCAGGGAGGAAGCTTCAAAGCTGTTCCATGAGTATGCACAGCTGGGACAAATCAAATTCCATAGGAGCCTTACACCACCAGGCTGGAAGGGAAAACCTTGGGCTGTTACCTTCTCAGGTGGGAGTGACAAGTCTTACAGATCTGTAATGTACCTTAGGTGGGAAACAGACCAAGGTATAGACACCAGATTACTGGAATCCACTGGACACCACTGGTCCAGAAAGGAGATGCAGTCAAGGCTGCGGTCTGTGGTGCAGTATTTGCAGCCAGGCTCAAAGTATGTAGAGGCATGGCTGGATAATGACTGAGCGCTGGTTCCACCTGGTTGGCAGCCAAACAGTATTGGGAGCCCTTCAATGAGTTGGCTATGGGTATCAGACATTCTTTACCAACAGAGTTGGAGAAGTTCAAAAGGCTGGGCCAGTTGAAGACTGGTGGTAGATCCCAGGCAATGTTAACGTTGCCAACATCATTACAAGGGGGGGGGGGCTACCCCAAAAGATCTTCAAGAGGATACCGCTTGGCAGAGTGGACTGAAGTCCTTGAGATTGCTGTTGGAAAATGTGGCCAACGCAAGGGACAGCATCAACAAGCTGCAGATGAAAGCATTTTCAACAGTGGTAACAAGAGTTCAGGTAAAGAGAGGCCTATACATCCCTCAGGAGAACCCCAAGATTGAAAAATCGGAGATCAGAAACGTTGCTAACCTGACTCACCCATTCTCTGTTCAGACACATCTGAAACTGACGTAGGAATGAGGTTGGATGGACCTTTGCCGAGAATAACATGTACCGGCTCAGTTGTCAAAAACCTTCTTGATGCGAAAAAGTTCAGCAGTTTGTCTAGGCTGGTTGGAGTTGTTGCTTGGGTGTGGCAAGCCGCAAACAAGTGGTTGGGCCTGAAGAGCCAGGCCACAAAGCAGGCAAAGTGGGAGGCACTACCCTCAAATGAAAAACCCATAGTGCTTGTGCTTAATGTCAAAGACCATGAGTACGCCTTTAGAGACCTCTGTTTAGCAGCTCAGGAAGGTGTGACATTCTCTGACACGACACTCAACAGGTTAGTAGTATTTAAAGACACAGATTCCGGACTTCTCGTCTGTGGAGGCAGGATTCAGTCCTTCAGCGAAGAAAAAACTGCAATGCCCATTCTCCCACATGAAGTGTGGATATCTACACTTCTAGCTAGAGAGGCCCTAAGTGTGACTCATGAGGGAGTGGCAGGAACACTATTGAGGATGAGAAGAAAAGCCTGGGTAGCTAAAGGTCGAAGAGTAGCCAAAAAGGTAGTAGGTGGCTGTGTGACATGTAGGAAAGCAGGAGCAAAGCGATGTCAACAGATAGTGAGCGACTTCCTACCAGAGAGGGCAGGACCAGCAGCTCCATTTGAGTTAACCACCATGGACCTGTTTGGGGCCCTATGAAGTAAAAGATGAGGAAGAGAGTAAGGCTAAACGTCTGGTAAATTGTATTCAGCTGCATAGCATCCGGGGCCATGTATGCTGATATTGTTGGCGACCTGTCAGCAGAGGGATTTCTGCTTACCTACCAAAGGTTTACATCATTGAGAGGACATCCAAGAAAGGTATGGACTAACCCACGCATTAACTTTGTAGGGGCGAAGTCTGCCCTTGAGGACCTGTACAGGTTCCTGGAGCACCTAGAAAGGTCGGGAGTGGAGGAGGAGGCTACCAAGCATGGCCCTAGGTGGTCCTGGAAAATCCATCCTGCAGACTTACCTCACAGAAACGGAGCAGCAGAGGCTACTGTTCTGACAATGAAGAGAGCCCCGCAGAGCTTGGCTGGTGATGGTGTCTTTACATGGGGAGAATTTCAGACCTTTTTATATATGGCCAATCTAGCCAACGAGAGACCTACAGACACAAGGGCACAAAGCTAGGAAGAGTGTGTGGAGTACATCACCCCAAATTCTCTCCTGATGGGACGGGCTTGCTTGAGAGGGGACCCAGGAGACTTCCAATTCGAGGGTTACTCCTACAAGAGGTTGAGTGTCATCCAATTAGAGGTAAACAAGTTCTGGAGGAAGTGGTGTCCGTTGGCAGGTCCAAACCTGTTTGTCAGAAACAAGTGGCACACAAGAGAGAGGAATCTTGCTGTAGGGGATGTTGTGTGGCTAGCAGATCAGAATTCCCTGAGAGGTCAGTTCAAGTTGGTCAGGGTGATCAGTGTAAATACTTACAAGAAAGGCATTGTGAGAGACGTCAATATCCGGACATTTCCCAGTTACCCAGTCCTGATTAAGAAATCGGCTTTTGAGAAAACCATGAGTAGGTGCACCAGAAGTGGGAAGAAGCCCACCAACAAGATTCCTGCCACAATTCTGCACAGAGACGTCAGGCGTCTGGTTGTCCTTCTTCCAGACAAGGAGCAACAAAGAGTAGACTCGGCAGTCTCGGGGAAATGGTGATGTGAACTCCTTGGATTCAGTAACCCGGAGCTCAAGTGGGAGGTGTACTGCCAGATCCTAAATGAACGACGGCTTTTATTTTTACACGGAAGGAAGTTGAGTTTGGCGGTTGTCTGCATAGGCCACGAAGAAGAAAAAAGCCATTCACGATGAAAAAGAAGAAAGACAAAAGGAGGTCACGGCGGGAGAGATGGAGAGTGTGGCATGAGCTGCAGATGCATGCAACGTCCCCAGCTGATTGATGGTCGTAGTCTTAAATTGATGGTTTCTAAAGATTCGCTTTATTCATATATAGTCTTCACAAACATACTGTAAGAGCTAAAGGAAGAAAACAAAAATATGTTTTAACATTTACAATAACATAACAAGAAAATATAACAGAAAGCTACCTATCTTACCACATATTATTGAACAAATAATGTACAGAAAACATTGTAAATTATTGTCAAACACAATGAGTTCGCTAAATTGTTTAGAACAGTAATTCAAATTAAACTACACTCCTGTTTGTTTTTAACAGGGCCGGAAAAGCTGAACACAGAAAACAATTTATTGGTATCATAGCTCAAAATACGAAACATACACTTCGCTCAAAACAGCCAAAATCAAACACAAATCCACTAACCTTCTGCCCCTATCAGTCAGGTGCTAAACAATGCTAAATACACTGTTTCGCGAGATTTCGAAAATAATCGCCTCCAACACTTTGACTGTGACTATTTTCGTCCGCTGGCATTTGCAAACCTTTTCCCGCATTTATCCACTTCCTGTTTGCTTTGATTCTCCTCGTTCCGGCTTCACTCGACAACTGCGCAGGAGCATCAGGCAGTCTAATCGAACTTCAAAATAAAAGTGCATTTTAAGAAATAACACGCTATCATAAACAAATATGAGCACAAAAAAGGAGCACTTATCAAAAATAATATAACTCACTTAAAGGTTATTTACAATGCGTGCTAATTGAAAGCCAGCTAGTCACAAACCAAAATTGGAGTGGGGAGAGCTTCATCTTGCTTGCCGTCTACAGGGACGCCACTGGCTGGCTAATTAAATCTTTTTTGCTGTTAGAATTAATTTGCTAGTAAGCATTCTGGTATTAGGCTAATGTTAAAACAGTTAGCTAATTACTCGGATTGCCTTGCTGTGTAGTTTATCTCATGTGTAATTCACGGTTAGCTTGAGGTTAGCCATATTCTGTGCAATTAGGTACATGTGTATGGTTATATCGATTTAATATGTGTGGCGCTTTCTTGGTATCACCTTACCTGAGATACAGTGCCCTGGGTCCTTTAACATAAATCTGGTTTTGTTTTTATGTAGGTTACCCCTTAAAGGTAAGTAAAGTATTAATTGTCTGCCAACTTAAGATACTATGATGCAAATGTATTTTAAACTTTAACCTTATCCCTATAAAATCCTATGCTTTTAACTCTTTTAACCCCCTCTATTTATTACATATTTATTAACAGGACAATGAGAAAAGTGAAATGACCTTTCATGAATATGTATTTATTCACAATAGAAAATAATAAATTAAATTAAAATAGACCCCTTTTTGTGTTCTTTTAAGGCACTAAGGGGTTTCACTCAACAACAAAAATATAAGCACTAACCCTTTAAACCTGTATTCACAATTAGGAAACATTAATAATCAATTTGCATGAATTTACATTCACAATGAACACTTGACAAAAACTAACAACAATTAAGTATTCACTGGTGTGGGCCCACGTAATAAAAATAAAAACAAAAGCCAGCAATAAACAAATAAACAACCCCGTTGCAGGCCCGATGGGAGCTGGGTTTGAGCAATGTAACCATGGGTGACTCACTCCTGATGAAAAGTCATATGTCTCTCATATGTCATGGCTGAGTGCCAGCACGCTCTCGTCTCCCGCTCCGCTCTCTGCGCACGGCCCGTTAGCCCAGCCCCCTAACTGTTGTGAGGCAAAATACTTAAAGTGACAGACTTTTGGTGTAGAAATTGTGGGATGTCTACTGCTATGTACATATTAACTGAAACTTAATTCTGGTGTATTTACACCGACCGGGGTTACATTAAAGTGACAAAGACGTTTGGTGTAGAAATTATGGGATGTCTACTGCTATGTACATATTAACTGAAACTTAACTCTGGTGCATTTACACTGGGGTTAGATGTGGTAAAAGATGTAGAATATGTGTGACATTCATTTGGTTAATACCCTTAAAAGAATGACCAAAAGGATAAAATGAGTTTTATTTTCTGTATTTGTGGAATTGAATTAGCAGTAATGGCAGCATTGCCCCCCCCTTGTATTGTAAAGGTTTTCAACTAAACAATGCAATCATCAAAAAGCTTGACAGTTGAAATAATTAAATAAAACAAGACTAAATGTGGCGGGGAGAAGAATTGATGACTATAGTATATTGGAAAGTTATGTCTACTACTATGCAAGTTACGACCATATGCTAGCTATTTGACAACGCCACTCTCACACACAGGGGTGAGAGACCCTCAAATACATCAAGTAATTTAAGGTTGGGTTCCCTCCATGACACCGTAGTTGTCATGGAGGCTATTCAACACCTCTCCCATCCAACAGAGAGGCAAAAAGAGCTGCAGCACCTCTCTGCCCTCACCAGGTTGGATTATTCGGCGATACAAGACGTCCTCTTTTTCCCTGATTTTGGCCCATTGGCCTACAGCTGCCGGAACTCAGAAGACTCTCTACTCTGTTCTTCTTTGGAGGGCATTCTCCCTCTCTTCCAGTATTGCAGGAAGGGTCCAATGACAGGGTCTGAAGCCTGTAGTGCTTTTAAGTCTGCCTTTTGACGGGTAGGGAGGGCATCAATCATACTACTATATGCAGTAACACGCTGACTAGTCACAGGCTCTGGATGTCTTTGCCTGACCTATTGTAGTATGGAAATACCTACAGCTACTGCGTTGATGGAATCTTGGGCATTTTGTCTTGAGAGTGCATCTGCATTTCGATTGGAAGGTGCAGGGCGGTCCTTGATCTCGAAATCAAACAGTGCCCAACGCTGCTCAACTGCTCCCAACTTTGCAGTGCGTAAATAATTAAGAGGATTGTTGTCTGTATAGACAGTGAATTTCCCCCTGAGCGGATATTCTCTGAATTTGTGTGTGACGACCCACTTAAGGGCAAGGAATTCCAACTTCCTGGAGCTGTAATTCGACATGTTTCTCCCCGTAGGCCTTAAGCCTCGGCTGGCATATGCAATGGGCCTGCGCTGTCCTTCATGCTCCTGGGACAAGACTGCCCCCAAGCTAGCATGGCTGGCATCTATTTCCAATACGAAGGGCTTTGAAAAGTCTGCGTACCCGAGCACTGACCAGGAGCTCTCTTAACTTCTGGAAGCTTTGTTCACATTCTCTGCTCCAGTACCCTTCCAATATCTTCTTGCCCCCAGTGTTTGGTTTCTTTCTGCTACCTTCAAGCTCCGCCACCAGTTTGTGTAATGGGGCAGCATACTGTGCAAACTGTTCCACAAAGCACCGGTAATATGAGGCAAAGCCTAAGAAGGAGCGCAGTTCCGTAGTAGTGGTATGACGCTTCCATTCAGCTATGGCTTTAATCTTGTCTGGATCGGTCGCTACTCCCCCTGAAGAGATGATATGGCCTAAATACTTAATTTCTTGCTGAAAGAAGTGACACTTCTTCAACTTAAGTTTCAGACTGTGCTCTTGGAGGCGAGACAAGACAACTTCTAGCCGTTGCAGATGTTCTTGGAAGGAAGAGGAAAATATGATGATGTCGTCAAGATAGAGTAAGAGGGTTTGAAAGCTCTGATCTCTGAATATGCGCTCCATCAACCTCTGAAAGGTACTGGGAGCCTTACAAAGTCCGAAGGGCTTACGGTTGAATTCAAACAATCCGAACAGTATACAAAAAGCGGTCTTAGCCTTGTCTTTCTCCGCCACGGGGACTTGGTTATAACCACTGGCAAGGTTTAGAGTACTAAACCAGCTAGCTCTGGTCAATGCATCCAAGGACTCTTCAATCCGTGGTAAAGAGTATGCGTCTTTCCAGGTTTTCGCATTCAACAGCCAATCGTCCACGCACAGCCATATATCGCCATCTTTCTTCTGCATGATTACGATGGGGGAAGAATAGGGGCTACAGCTTGGTCGAACCACCTCCCTTTCCACTAGCTCGTGTATGCGAGCTTTGGCCTGCTCATACTGAGTTGGGATTAAGCATTTGTAATGCTGCCTAACAGGAACCTCATCCAATAAAGGAATCTCATGCTCCACTAAACTAGTACAGCCTATGTCCCAATCCCCTTGACTGAACACCCCCCCCCCCAATACTTTTCTAGCAGGGCCCTACTCTCCTGTTCTTGCTCAGGGGTCAAGTTAGGCCAGGAAACAGCTAAAGGGTCAGGTGAGGAAACAGTGGTGGCCCTCTGTGATTGAACGACTGCTATTTGGCCCTGGACCCCACTTTCCTGAATGGTGATCGCACTCCTTGCTTGCTTTATTTGAATCACATGAAGCTCACCTAAAGCAGTGTGGGGTTGCAGCCACACACCCTGTTCACCTACATTTAAACAGGTAAGGTGACCTGACCATTGTCAACTGTAAGCAAGGCCTTTGAGACGAGTAAACCAGTGGGAAGTTGACCTTCCCCGTACAAGGGCTCTAAAAAGGACATAGGGTAGGGTGCCCCTGGGTACCTGAGGACAAGCTGTGGTGATGAATTTTAAAGAACCGGAAGGGAAGAACATAGCCGGATCTCGAACCTTGACCTTACCAATACAACCTTTCTCTGATAATGCTTCCATGCTATGGTACTCTGAAAGTGCTTGTTGCCAGTCAGGGTTAACAGTTAGTGCAAAAAGAGGGTCAAAAACAGAACCATTGTGACCAAATAATTCATGATAGCAGCTGCGGTTGATTTTCATCCTGAGTAAACCAGGCACTTCACCATTTTGTGATGAAAATGAATCTGGGGAATCTTTTACTACTAGCACGCCCATTTTTGGTAGGGTCTTGCCCAACACATTGACATCCAGCTCTAGATAACCAACATAGGGAATGTCCAAGCCATTAGCTGCCTTCAACTGTAACCAGCTGCATTGCTGCAGCTGCTCTAGCCCCCATGACAAGAAATACTGCTTAAAACAACCCTCCGTAATCATAGTAACCATCGATCCTGTGTCTAATAAGCAGGGGACTACAATGCCCCCCATACTAACTTCCACTATGGGACAATTTCCTATGATTTGGGATGAATGTTCAGATGAAATGTGGTTGGAGCACGAAAGATCCCCTTCTGATGCCTGGCTCCCCACACCAGAAGGCGCTAGTTTTCCGACGGCTGCATAGCGCTAGATGCCATTACTGTGGTTTGGCTACAACTGTATGTTCGGGGGCCTGCCCTAGTAGCTGAACCTGCGCGAGGGTTCAGCTCAACTGAGCAGAACCTGGCAATATGATGACCTTGATTACAGCGGGAGCAGATTGGTTTACCATCTGGTGAAACCTATATGGCCTAGCTGGGACCCGCCCTCTGTCACTGGGCCCAGATGAACCCAAATGTTTCGGAATGGCATCGAGCTGTAACTGTTGCTGACATAAAGACTATTTTACCTCAGCAATCTCGCTATTAGCTTTAGCAACAATGACATTAGCGTCTGCCTCACAACTACTCACATAGATATCACAGGAGTGTGCCCGGGTCCTTTGGTTATTCACAAGTTTAACCCGATCAACCCAACTAAGGGCTGCCTGACGAACGTCCATAAAAGACAGAGCTGGGGGGGGGGGCACAAGCTTATCTTTTAGATGCCTACAGAGCATGTCATCACGCAGATGTTCTACAAACAGGTCACGTAAAGTGCAGTCAGAGTTAGAATAGACCCCTCGGGACTCTTACAAATGGCAATGTCCATAATCGACTTGAAAGCATGAGAATTCTCCCTAACAGATTCACCTTCTTTCTGAGTGCCTAAGTAAAACTGCTGTTGTACAAGAACATACACCTGTAAACATGCATTGTTTTCTAAAAGAATGGCGAACACTTTATTTGGGGTGTCCCTGTCTGTAACAGAGCGGAATTTCATCTCAGCTTTTGCTTCCCCATCTAAATGATCAAACAGAAACAGAGCTTATTCGGCTGGAGGCATAGATCTAACTGCTAGACACCTACGAGCTTCCTCGATCCAGTCCTCAACAGACATCAAGTCACAAGCAATTTTGCCTGAAAATCTCGGGCATATACGCTCTCTGGGAACAAAAACAAAATGCTCAGATACAGGTTGTGCGGTAACCGGGGCATGCGTCCCACTGGCAGATGGGGCGGGACCTTCCACTGTTTTTCCCACTGAACTATGTGCCACTAATACAAATACACAACACAGGGTCACCAAAAAGGAGAGGAAAAAAAAAAGTCCTAGCAAACAACTCAAAACATCCTCACCACAGCCTCTGCATCCTGCCGACAACGCCAAATGTGGTAGGCAGAAGAACTGATGACTATAGTATGTTGGAAAGTTATGTCTACTACTACGCAAGTTACGGCCATATGCTAGCTGTTTGACAGCGCCACTCTCACATACAGGGGTGAGAGACCCTCAAATACATCAAGTAATTTAAGGCTGGGCTCCATACACACATCCTGTCAAACTAAATGGACCTAGACAGAGGCTGTGGTATCAAAAATGTAAGACAATGTTGATTTGCATACAGTTGTTTTTAAAACGACAGAGATTTTCCCATATGGACACAACCAGAAAAATAACAAACACTAAGGCGGGGGCAGGGCATGTGACTGTGGGCCTATTGGCTTGGAGGGCTTCGCTTGGTGAGCTCCTAACCTGAGGCCTAGGCTGCCTCAGAGCAAATGTTACACTAAACAAGAAATTTCACTCAGTAAAAGATTGGTGAGTTCATAACCTCGGGCATAGTACATCACAGCAAACATTAGAAAGAGTGCAAGGCACAATATCACATTCGGTATAGTACATCACAGTAAACATTAGAATAGTAGAATATCACACCAAATATCATGTTAGGGTTTGGACCCGACCCCAAGAGCACAAACACAGAAGGCACAATATAGCGGGACCAACAGGTTAATTTATTGAAGAGAAAACTCAGGAAGTCCACTCTCACCAGGAAACGCGAAGTCCACCTTTAAGCCGGGAACCGTGGAGTCGCCCTTCAATCCGGGAACAGTGGAGTCGGCCCTTAATCCAGGCAGGAGGGGGGGGGTAAACAGGAGGATACCAAAGGAGAACGGAAAATCACAGCAACGCTGGAGTGAAGAAATCCTCTTCGTAAACGGAAAGCAGCGCACAGGGGAAGGGGAGCAACGAGGAAGGTCCAACAGAGAAATCTCCAGGGAAGATCCAGGTAAGTAAACAAACTTCGATGAGCAGGACAAGCACAAGTACTCTCCCAGGGAACGGCAAGAACTGGCAACAAGCTGAGAGTGACACAGCCAGATATAGGGAGGTGATTGCCAACAGGTGAGTGGAGGGGTAACGAGGAAACAGGCATCAGGTGGAGTTGGCAGAGCTCCGGGTACGCTTACACTGCAGAGCGGGTGTGGAGCGGGGAGACGTTGAGCCTTGGCCAAGGTTACACTGCAGAGCGGGTGTGGAGCGGCGAGACGTAACAGTACCCCCCCCCTCTACGGGAGCCACCTGGCGACTGACCTGGCGCCCCCGGGTGGGCACGGTAGAAGTCGGCGAGGAGAGAGGGATCCATAATGAGCTTCCGCGAAATCCAACTGCGCTCCTCAGGTCCATAACCTGCCCAGTCCGCGAGATACTGGAACCCGCGGCCGCAGCGCCGGACTTTAAGCGGCCGGCGGACCCTCCATTGAGGATGACCATCTACAAATTCCGGAGGCGGAGGCTCAGGAACCGGGGGCATAAGAGGACTGCTGGAGACGGGCTTAACTCGAGAGACGTGGAAGACAGGATGAATGTGCATGGAGGAAGGCAGCTTCAGCCGAACAGCTGCCGGGCTCAGGACTTTCTGGACTTCAAAAGGACCAATGAAGCGGGGCGAGAGTTTCTTGTCGGTTGTCTGGAGGGGAACGTCCTTCGTGGACAGCCAGACCCTCTGTCCCTTCTTGTACTCCGGCGCAGGGGTACGTCGCCGGTCAGCCCCTCTGCGAGCGCGCTCCCTAGCCTTGAGCAGTGCTGTCCGGATGGTCCTCCAGACACGCTGACAACGTCGCAAGTGGAGCTGTACGGAGGGAACGGCCACTTCATCCTGCTGTGGGTCGAACAGGGGAGGTTGATACCCCAGGGATGCCTCGAATGGAGAAAGTCCAGATGCAGAGCTGACCAGGGAATTGGTGGCGTACTCTACCCACGGTAGGTAGTCACTCCAGGTGGAGGGCTTGCTGTTACATACACAACGCAACGCTGTCTCCATGCTCTGGTTTGCCCTCTCGGTCTGACCATTTGTTTGGGGGTGGTAGCCCGAAGACAGACTTACTGTGGCTCCGATGCCTTTACAAAATGCACGCCACACTTGTGAGGTGAACTGAGGACCTCTATCGGAGACTACATCTGATGGCAGGCCATGAAGCCGGAAGACATGTTGCATCAAGAGGTCCGCGGTCTCAGCAGCCGAAGGAAGTTTGGGAAGGGCTATCAGATGGACGCCCTTGCTGAAACGGTCTATGACGGTGAGAACCAGTGTTTCCCCGAGAAGGTGGTAGTCGGGAAACGAAATCCAAAGCCACGTGAGACCAGGGGCGGCTAGGAATAGGGAGTGGCTGCAACAGACCAGATGGCGCCTGGTGAGAGGCCTTGCTGCGGGCGCAAACAGTGCAGGCCGCTACAAAGCTCTTGACATCCTCCCGCATAGTTGGCCACCAGAAGCGCCGAGCGATGAACGACTGGGTACGACTAACTCCTGGGTGACAGGAGAAACGACTGCTATGACCCCACTGAAGAACTCGAGACCGAACAGCATCTGGGACGAAGAGGCGACGGGGTGGCACATTACTCGGAGCGGGTTGAGCACGTTGGGCAGTGCGAACAGCCGACTCAAGACCAAAAGTGACCACACCGACCACTCTAGCCGCAGGGAGGATGGGTTCAGGCTCTTCAAACGCGCCTTCCTTCGGGTGTAGCCGAGACAGGATGTCAGCCTTTACGTTGCGTGTCCCAGGACGGTAAGTCAGAACATAGTTGAAACGACTAAGGAAGCCAGCCCACCGAGCCTGACGACTGTTGAGACGTTTGGCTGCCCTCAGGTGAGTCAAGTTCTTGTGGTCCGTCCAGATGAGAAACGGGTGCTCAGCGCCCTCGAGCCAGTGGCGCCATTCCTCCAGAGCAGCCACTACAGCCAGTAACTCCCGGTTTCCAACGTCATAATTCTGCTCGGCCGGCAGAAATCGGCGGGAGAAAAAGGCGCAAGGATGGAGTTTCTGGTCCTCAGCCGACCGCTGGGAGAGCACCCCCCCTCTACGCCTGAATCCGAGGCATCAACCTCTACCACGAATTGTCTCTTGGGGTCAGGATGGAGCAGCACTGGGGCCGAGGTGAACCTTGTCTTGAGGACTTGGAAAGCAGAGCTGGCAGCAGGAGACCAGATGAAGGGTTTGGCTGGGGAGGTCAACGCAGTAAGCGGTTCTGCCAGCTGGCTGTAGTTGCGAATGAATCTCCGGTAGAAATTTGCGAACCCTAGAAAACTCTGCAGCTCCTTACGGTTGGTAGGTTCCGGCCAGTCCACCACTGTCTGGACCTTGCGGGGATCTGCTCTGGTCCGTCCCTTCTCTACGATGAATCCCAAGTAATCCACAGAGGGGGAGTGAAACAGGCAGTTCTCCGCCTTGACGTAGAGTTGGTTCTGGAGGAGGCGCTCCAGTACCCTGCGAACATGCTGGACGTGTTCCTCAAGAGACTGGGAGAAAATGAGGATGTCGTCCAGGTAAACGACGACAAACACATCCAACATGTCACGGAGTACGTCGTTCATAAACGCCTGAAACACTGCTGGTGCGTTTGTGAGTCCGAACGGCATCACCAAGTACTCATAGTGGCCTCGGGGTGTTTTGAAGGCGGTCTTCCACTCATCGCCTTCCCTGATTCGCACGAGGTGGTAAGCGCTCCTCAGGTCTAGCTTGGTGAAGATGGTCGCCTGTGAGAGAGGCTCAAAAGTCGAACTCATAAGTGGAAGCGGGTACTTGTTCTTAATGGTGATTGCGTTCAGTTGCCGGTAGTCAATACAAGGTCGAAGTCCCCCGTCCTTCTTCTTCACAAAAAAGAACCCTGCAGCAACAGAGGAAGACGAGGGCTTGATGAGACCTGCAGCAAGGGACTCGGTGATGTACTCATCCATGGCCGCCTTCTCAGGGAGTGACAAGTTGTAGAGGCGGCTACTGGGAAGAGTAGCCCCAGGACGGAGATCAATGGCGCAATCATACGGGCGGTGAGGCGGGAGTGACTTAGCACGGGTCTTGCTAAATACCTCACCAAGGTCATGATACACAGGGGGCACGGAGGAGAGATCAGGAGGCAGGGGAGTAGGCGAGCTCAAAGGCGTAGCACTAGGAGCTGCACGAAGGCATTGGGCATGGCAAGTAGAGCCCCATCCAAGGACTGTGCCTGTGGACCAAGAGATGTGGGGTTCATGGTGTCTGAGCCAGGGGCGTCCCAAGATAACTGGATTAAGCGGGGAACGTATGATGTAAAATTGCATTGTCTCTGTGTGGTTACCTGCAACGGTGAGAGTAACGGGGACGGTCCGCTGTGTGATACAGGCTAATCTCCGGTCATCCAAGGCAAACGCATCAATGGGGGTCCCAAGAGACTCAAGGGGAATGTCTGCCTGCGAGGCAAAGTCAAGGTCTATAAAACTATCATCTGCTCCGGAATCAATCAGGGCTCCAAGGGAAAGTCTCTGGCCCGCCCAGACTAAAGCAATAGGAACAAGATGGCCGCGAGATTCGGACCCACGGGAGAAGGAAAGGCGGCTTACTAGGATCTCCCTTGGTCCTGGTAAGCCTAATCTTTTGGCCGTGAGGGACAGTCGCGGAGTCGGTGCCCCTTAAGACCACAGTACAGGCAAAGACCTGCCTTGAATCGGCTCTCCCGTTCAGCAGGAGTAAGTCTAGCACGTCCTACCTCCATCCGCTCTTCTACATCCCCAGGTGGCGTTGTCGCGAAAGAGTCAGAGGAGGGATTGGCCGGGGAAACGGGAACAGCGGTTCGGTCTGACGTAGAGGTAGTTCTGGGATTGAAGGAAGTTCCACGCAAGGCCTTCTCACGCTTTCTCTCCCGGATACGTCCATCAATGCGGATAGCGAGAGCAATGAGGTCATCCAGAGATGAGGGTTCTTCTCGGGTAGCAAGTTGATCCTTCACCGCCTCGCTCAATCCTCTACGAAAAGTGGCACGCAGGGCCTGGTCATTCCATCCGCTCTCAGCGGCAGCCAGGCGGAAGTCGACGGAGTAATCTGTGACGCTGGCGCCGCCCTGCTGGATGTTATTCAGTCGTGAGTCAGAATCCCGACCGCTTACCGGATGGTGGAAAACCTTACGTAGCTCTGCGACAAAGTCTCTATAAGAGTTACAGTAGCTGGCCCCCATGGACCAAGAAGACGTAGCCCACTGCGCTGCTCGACCACTGAGCAGGTTGGTCACGTAAGCGATCTTAACAGCATCACTGGAGAACACGGTGGGCTGGTGTGTGAAAACAAGCTCACACTGCATAATGAAGGTAGAGCAAGTTTCAAAGTTACCGTCAAATGGGCGTGGACTGGTAATGATGGTTCCACGGGGTAAATAAACAGGAACCGGAGGATCTACTGGAGCGGCGGCCACAGGGGGCGCACTTGCTGGCGGTACAGGCTGGTTCAGCTGCTGGTTGGCAAGAGCTGCTGAAATGGTCTGCAGTTGTTGCATGATCTCTGCCTGCTGACTCGCCATCGCCGCCTGCTGGACAGCTAAAGCTTCCACAGAAGCTTGCAGGGGTTGAACTTGAGACTGGAGACCCTGCACAGCAACCGAAGCCTCTTGTAATTGCTGGGAATGGGCGTTGGTAATCTGAATTTGTTTTACTAGGGCTGCTTGCACCGGATTGGCTGTGGGTGTGCCGTCTGTGCTGGCTGGGGTCGTCATGGCCAGTTCGTACTGTTAGGGTTTGCACCCGACCCCAAGAGCACAAACACAGAAGGCACAATATAGCGGGACCAACAGGTTAATTTATTGAAGAGAAAACTCAGGAAGTCCACTCTCACCAGGAAACGCGAAGTCCACCTTTAAGCCGGGAACCGTGGAGTCGCCCTTCAATCCGGGAACAGTGGAGTCGGCCCTTAATCCAGGCAGGAGGGGGGGGGGTAAACAGGAGGATACCAAAGGAGAACGGAAAATCACAGCAACGCTGGAGTGAAGAAATCCTCTTCGTAAACGGAAAGCAGCGCACAGGGGAAGGGGAGCAACGAGGAAGGTCCAACAGAGAAATCTCCAGGGAAGATCCAGGTAAGTAGACAAACTTCGATGAGCAGGACAAGCACAAGTACTCTCCCAGGGAACGGCACGAACTGGCAACAAGCTGAGAGTGACACAGCCAGATATAGGGAGGTGATTGCCAACAGGTGAGTGGAGAGGTAACGAGGAAACAGGCATCAGGTGGAGTTGGCAGAGCTCCGGGTACGCTTACACTGCAGAGCGGGTGTGGAGCGGGGAGACGTTGAGCCTTGGCCAAGGTTACACTGCAGAGCGGGTGTGGAGCGGCGAGACGTAACATATCAAATATCATGCTGTCTGTTTATAGAATCAATAGGCACACTCACTGCAACCAGTAGCACACTTCTCCTATGGTTAAAAAGCCAGGCATAAGGCTCAGTCAAACGGTTGCTCCAAATCAACTCACGCAGACCCCCATACATACAAACAAACAAAACAAGGCACAAAGGCTAAGCTAACTGAAAAACTAAGGTTGGGAAAAAACAGGGGCAGTCGCTGAACGCTACCCAGAGCTGCTGGTTTCGTAACCTGTCTTCATTGGTGCATTCATGCATTCACTCACGCTCGGAGACAGTCGTGAGAGCTGTTGGGCTGGTAACCCGGCTTCCCTAGCCCCTGCCTACCGTCCAGGCAAACCAAGGCGGCCGACACTATGAACGACAAAACATTGCAATTATGCAAATTTGAATGAAGGCAATAAGCTAACTGGTACTAACACTGATAGATGGTTGCAAGCCTACCTGGACAACACTGGGTTACCGCCTGCAACACGGGTCGACTTGTCTCCTGCACTGTCAGCACTAAGCTAGTTAGCAAATGCTGGCTTGAACTATCGCGGGTCTTGATAAAGGAAGTGGCCTGTCATGAATGGGCTACGTCAAGGCTCCTGGGTCCTAAAGCTACCCAGCTACATAAAGAAGATTGCTGTTCGAGTTGTGCGTTACATTCCCTGTGGTTGGCTAAGGCCTTTTTCAAGTTTGGGCAGGAGCTGAAGCAAATTCCCCTAAATAACTTATACTAATCCTGACAGGTGTTACATGAAGATTGGGAGTTTGTATAGAGTGGTAGGTGGTCAAAGTGCCAAATGAGACAGTTTGGCTGCCAAAATCACAACATCCTAGCTTTACCTGGTCTAGTGACTTTGGGAATAAAATATTGGTATATGTAAACCAATTAATCAGTTCTTTGGAATAGCAGTGCTGCGGGTTATATGGGCTTTGAGAAACAGCCAACATGCAACATTTGGCCTCAGCATCAGAACTGGCAAAATGAAAGCAAATAACTCCAAGAACAAAAGACATGAAGTGCATTTATCAGCAAGTTGCCATCTACACTTCTTCAACGTAATGTTATGACCCGACCTAGAAGAAACCCTGGTGCAACATGACAAAATAAGACTCCCCTCTTCCCAGCTCCCAAGAACCATCAGCAACAAGGAACGTGCAGCCTTTTAAATTTTCTTTAAGTCGTTAAGCTTCAGAGTGAGTTAATAGCAAAACAAAAGTAAATTAAAGCTGACCAACCTAAACTTAACTTCTCAAAATAAGGCAACAAAAAGAGGTGACTAACCAAAGTCCTAACTTCAGAAACAGGGGAAAAAAATATTAAGCAAAATGCCACCCACCCCTACCGAACCTGGGCTGTTACATTACTAGCTATCAATTCTCTTTACAGTATTCTACACAAAAGCAGATTGAGTGGTGTCCTGCCTGGAAAGAGAGCCCGCAGGAGCTGGAGGAAGCCGGCCTTTAAACTGCACACTTGGATGCTGGAACCAATCAGCTCCCTGGAACAATCTACACGCTCACACAGTCCCAATCATTCACTCAGCCAATCAGCCGAGCTCAGCTGAAACCCATCACAAACAGACATCACAGCAGGCTCACCCAACAGAGCGAGAGAGAGATCCACAAACACATGCACAGGAGATTAAAGTATAAAAATGTTCATACGACCTCAGGATTATACCCCGCAAGAGCAAACATTTCTCCCTGGGTCATAGCAACGCAAAAGTGCATCAGTCATAACCTTATCTTTCCCTCTCTTGTGCTTAATTTCAGTATTGAAGTCCTGCAATAACAGACGCCAGCACATCAAACGCTGGTTGTTGTTGCGCACTTGGGAAAATAACACTATAGGATTGTGGTCCGAATACACAACAGTGGGCAATGGAGTAGATTTATTTTCTTTTTTTGAGACTGGCTTTTCTTTGTGAAGATTGCTTTCACTGTTGGACAGCTGGTGTCTTTGTTTTGCTTTGAGAAAAATGCCTCCCCTCTCTTCACCCTCCACTGAATGCACCAGCTGTGCCATGTTCAGCCAGAAAATCAAAGCTTGAAAAAAGAATCTCTATGCTCTACCAAATACAAGAGGATGAAAACCTTATTGACACTCTGATTGCTGCTCCCTAAGCTGATGTCTCAGAACTGGCTGATGATCAGAACCAGGGGCATGAAGCTCTTGGACATAATGAGCCCCATGCCAATGACTATGCGGACGCTATTCCTTGGTCTGGCCCGAACCCGCCTGAGAGCGATGTTAGATTCATAGATGGAAGTCACGGCTTCTCTGTACTAAACTTTAAGTACGTCATAAAATAACAGGAGCGAAGCGTACTTTCATTGTGCTGTGATCCGACTTTATTCCAGAGAGAGAGTGCAGAATAAGACAACCCGGAAACAGTGATGCCCAATATATAAACACTGGCGCCCTCTGACGGCACCCCAGGGAAGTGTCCAGAGCAAACAAACACAAAATACATCACATCTCCTCCCCACTTATTTGGCTCAGAGTTCCCCGAAAAACCTGGATGCCTATTTGTATCTCCTGAATAACACTCGAATATTCCTGCAGAACAACGCGGAATACTTTAAAACAGATAACATAACTCAACACATCCTACTATCACTTGCATTAAAAAAACAGGACTTGCACATGTTACACAACCTGGGAGGTAAACTGCCCAACTCACTGACTAACCTAGTGTGGCGAGTTCCCCTTTAACTCAAAGTCCATTACAGATTGAGGCGGGGGGGGGGGGTTCTTTTCCGTGTAGGGTACTTCCTAACAGTCTCTGAGGGAACAGTCTCTGGGGGAGCATCAGCGTCAACTGATACTTCTGTTGGCCCTGAGTTTACTGGCTCCATTTGGGGGACTGAGAGACTTTTCGGGGGGGGATCCTGCCTACCCGCTGAGGGAATTGGCACTGGATCTTTCGTGGGGGCAGTAGCTATTTGCTCCAATGAGGCAGGTTGTGATGGCTCTCCAGGCGTGAGCATTTCCGGGTCGCAGGCCCTCATCTGATCTGTGTTGCGTTTCCAAGCCCTGACCCCACATTTACCATGTAGGACACTGGCCCCGCCTGAGACACCACCACACCCCTCATCCACTTCTCCTCCCCCCATCTATAATCATGCACCAGAACTGAGTCCCCAGGCGTGAAGTCTTTGTCCTTGGTGAATGGAGCCCTGCAACCTCTTGGCCTGTCTGTGCCTGACCCACCACGGCCACCACATTTGGCTTGAGGAGGTCGAAGCGCGAGTGGAGCCAATGGCGAAGGAAGAGCATGGCCGGAGACTCATTCTTTGTAGCATGGGGAGCATTTCTATAGCTGAGCAGGAATGAATCCAGTCGATGTCGCATCGTGGTCTGCCCCCTGGAAGCTTTCAATGACCAATTAAATGTCTCCACAATACGTTCTGCCAATCCGTTTGTGGCTGGGTGAAAGGGTGCAGAGTGCATGTGTTTCACCCCATTCGCTTTGAGAAAATCCGCAAAATCACTCGAGGTGAACTGCGGACCATTGTCGCTGACCAAAACCTCAGGCAGGCCATGACGGCTGAACAACCCTCTTAAAGCCTGAACAGTCTTTGAGCTTGTGGTGGAATCCATCAGTTCCACTTCCAGCCACTTCGAGTGACCATCAACCACCACTAACAACATATGCCCCTCCACCAGCCCAGCAAAATCCACATGTACCCTCTGCCACGGCATGCCTGGCCATGGCCACGAGTGCAGCAGGGAGAGGGCGGGAGACTTCTGGTTGTGCTGGCACAAATGACACACTTTGGCCTGCTGTTAAATCTGAGCGTCAATCCCTGGCCACTAGAAGTAGCTGCGAGCAACGGCTTTCATTTTAACCACTCCTGGATGCCCCAGATGCAGCTCTTTCTGCAGTTGTGGTCTCAACTTTGGGCGTACAATATCCCGGTTGCCCCACAGAAGGCACCCTAGCACCACAGTGAGCTCCTCTCTCCTTGAGCAATAGGGCATCAGTGCATCGTCCTGTTCCTTGACTACTGGAAACTGCCCTGATAAGACCATGTCCATAATGTAAGAGAGCACCAGGTTATACCTTGTTTCTTTACAAATATCTGTGCTGCACACAGGCAGGGAGTCCAGATGGTGTAACAGCACAGTATCCACAGAACCTGGTTTGTCCTTGTGATCCACCTGCAATGGCAGGTGTGAGAGGCCATCCGCATTTCCATGTTCAGCTGCACTCCTGTATTGGATAGTGTAGCTGTGAGCCACCAATACAAGGGCCCATCGCTGCAGCCTCGCAGCTGCCATAGACGGGATTGCTTTACTGGGGCTCAATATTGTCATCAGTGGCTGGTGGTCCATGAGAAGGGTGAAATGGCACCCATACAGATATGCAAAAAAATTGCATACGCCGAATATGATCCCCAAGGCCTCCCGTTCAATTTGAGCATAATTTTGCTCAGCTTTGCTCAAGGTTCTGGAGGCGAATGCTATGGGCCTCTCTTGACCACCAGGCATCACATGAGAAATCACAGTGCCCACTCCGTACGGCAAGGCATCACATGCCAGTATGATCGGCAGTTGGGGGTCAAAATGAGTTAACACTCTCTCAGAAAGGAGCTGTTCTTTCATCGAGCAGAATGCTTTTTCATGCTCTGGGGACCACTCCCACTGTGCTCCCGCATGCAGTAGTTTGTGCAGGAGATTGGGTGTTGTTGCCATGTTTGCGACAAATCTGCCATAATAATTTATCAGTCCTAGAAAGGAGCGGAGTTGGCTTACATTCGTTGGGGCAGGGGCCTCGGCAATAGCCCTGAGTTTTTCTGGGGATTTGTGGAGGCCCATGGCATCGATGGCGTGCCCCAGATATTCCAGTAAGGTCCTGAAAAACTCACGCTTTTTCTTCTGCACCCGGAGGCTAAAGTTCTCCAAGCGACTCAGCACAGTCTCCAAGTTTTTTAGATGATCAGCGTCGTCCCGTCCAGTCACTAAAATGTCGTCCAGAAAACAGTGAACACTGGCAAGCCCCTGAAGAACTTGGTCCATTACTCTTTGAAAGATTGATGGCGCTGACGTTATTCCAAATGGTAGCCGGTTGTAGTGGAACATCCCCTTATGTGTGGTTGATGGTAAGGTAACTGCGAGAGCCCTCCTGAACAGGCACCTGCAGGTAAGCATGGGAGAGATCCAGTTTGCTGGAATGCTGCCCTCCCGCTAGAAAAGCAAACAGATCTTCTATCCGGGGAATAGGATAATGTTCAGCACAAAGGGTGGGGTTGAGAGTTACCTTAAAATCCCCGCAGATGCGTACATCCCCCTTTTTCTTCATGATCGGCACAATGGGGGCGAACCACTCACTGAATTGCACTGGGGAAATAACACCTAGTTGCTTCCACTTTGGGCCTGAGTGCATATGGGACCACACAAGCCTGACAGAACTTCAGTTGATGTTCTGGCTTCAGTGTCAGTGCTACTTCACTGCCTTTCAGAGTTCCCAGTTCATCTTTGAATACATCTGCATGTCAGTGTAGCACGGCTTCCCATGTATCTCCTCGCATGTGATGTATGGGTCTGACAGTTTCTATGGCTCTCCAGTTCAGTCTCAATCTTATTGTAGCGAATTCGAGGGGGTTATGCAACCACAGAAACTGCCGTGGCCGGGAAGCGAACCCGTATCGCCCGCACCGCAGGAGACATCGCTAACCGCTCGACTAAAGGGTCAGACCCGCCAGCCAGTGGCCAGCGTGTCTACTTATCTATGCTCGTTACATTATCAGCCACTCCCGCCCAAAAAGGGGTGGCGAATTACCTTTCACCACATATAGGGGGAGTCGTGCTCTTTGTTTGTTTATCTGCACCCTAACTTTCAGGACCCCAACATTGGGGATCACTTCACCTAAGTAGGCTTTCAGAAGGATGTGGGTGTGGCGCAGGGGAACGTGGCTGAATTTCGCTTTGTACAACTCTTCTGAAATAACGGAGACCACTGCACCAGTGTCTAGTCCATCTCTGTTGTTAGCCCCTCTACTTTTGGCCTGACCCACATTACTGAATAGGCCGGCTTGTCCTGCTGTATGACATTTTCACTCACAGCTACATCTACCTTGTGCAGGGCTAATTCAGCGTCTGAGTCAGTATCAATGTCACTCGGCTTGGCACTGGTGTCCAATTTATTTAACTGTCTCTTGGAACGATCTTTCCCTTTCTGCCCTTTTATTTTCCTTATTGTGTTACCTGCCTTATTTCCCTGTTTGCTGTCTCTGCATGTGCGCGAAATGTGGGCTTTCTTACTGTAGCGATGGCAGAGCTGATCTTTGTAGAAACAGTCATTTTCGGTATGATTTGTCCGGCCACATCGAGTGCATCTCCTCCCCGGAGTGACTGGAAGAGACATGGTTCCATTAACAGCTTCTTCTGAATGGACTCACTGCTGAGGCCACAAACAAACCTGTCCCTCAGAGCATCAAGCCCCAAACTCAGTGCTCCGACAGTTTTTTTTTTAGATCAGCATTATACTGTGCTATTGTTTCCTCCTCCGCTTGGTTCCTTTTGTGAAAGTGATATCTTTCAGCGATCACAATAGGCTTCGGGGAGAAATGGGCCTGCAATACAGCCAAAGTCTGTTCATATGTTTTCCGTCCTGGCTTGTCTGGGGCAATTAAGCTGTGCAATAGTCCATGAATTGTCGGCTCGATCACACTTAAAAAAAACTCACAGATTCTTCTCACCCTCAATCCCATTTGCCAGCACAAAATGCTTAAACCTCTCCACATACACTCACCAGCCACTTTATTAGGCACACCTGTCCAACTGCTCGTTAACGCAAATTTCTAATCAGCCAATCACATGGCAGCAACTCAATGCATTTAGGCATGTAGACATGGTCAAGAAAATCTGCTGCAGTTCAAACCGAGCATCAGAATGGGGAAGAAAGGTGATTTAAGTGCCTTTGAACGTGGCATGGTTGTTGGTGCCAGACGGGCTGGTCTGAGTATTTCAGAAACTGCTGATCTACTGGGATTTTCACGCACAACCATCTCTAGCGTTTACAGAGAATGGTCCGAAAAAGAGAAAATATCCAGTGAGCTGCAGTTCTGTGGGCGAAAATGCCTTGTTGATGCCAGAGGTCAGAGGAGAATGGCCAGACTGGTTCGAGCTGACAGAAAGGCAACAGTAACTCAAATAACCACTCATTACAACCGAGGTATGCAGAAGAGCATCTCTGAACGCACAACACATCGAACCTTGAGGCAGATGGGCTACAGCAGCAGAAGACCACACCGGGTGCCACTCCTGTCAGCTAAGAACAGGAAACTGAGGCTACAATTCGCACAGGCTCACCAAAATTGGACAACAGAAGATTGGAAAAACGTTACCTGGTCTGATGAGTCTTGATTTCTGCTGCGACATTCGGATGGTAGGGTCAGAATTTGGCGTCAACAACATGAAAGCATGGATCCATCCTGCCTTGTATCAACGGTTCAGGCTGGTGGTGGTGGTGTAATGGTGTGGGGGATGTTTTCTTGGCACACTTTGGGCCCCTTAGTACCAATTGAGCATTGTGTCAACGCCACAGCCTACCTGAGTATTGTTGCTGACCATGTCCATCCCTTTATGACCACAGTGTTCCCATCTTCTGATGGCTACTTCCAGCAGGATAACGCGCCATGTCATAAAGCTCGAATCATCTCAGACTGGTTTCTTGAACATGACAATGAGTTCACTGTACTCAAATGGCCTCCACAGTCACCAGATCTCAATCCAATAGAGCACCTTTGGGATGTGGTGGACCGGGAGATTCGCATCATGGATGTGCAGCCGACAAATCTGCAGCAACTGCGTGATGCTATCATGTCAATATGGACCAAACTCTCTGAGGAATGTTTCCAGTACCTTGTTGAATCTATGCCACGAAGGATTAAGGCAGTTCTGAAGGCAAAAGGGGGTCCAACCCGGTACTAGGAAGGTGTACCTAATAAAGTGGCCAGTGAGTGTATGTTGACCACTGCTCCGTCGCCTCGTCAAAGGCATCAATATGCCTGATGATCCCCGCCATCTCTTCTTTGAAGTGATACCGGCACTGCTAACCAGCAACTAGCACTGTTAACATAGCCACACGTTGCTAACTTGCTAACGCGGATTCTTCGTTACCACAGCGTTGTAGAGAACGCCGGGTGTACCGTACTCGTCGCCAATTTGTTAGATTCACAGATGGAAGTCACTGACTTCTCTGTACTAAACTTTAAGTACGTAATAAAATAACAGGAGCGAAGCGGACTTTCATTGTGCTGTGATTTGACTTTATTCCAGAGAGAGAGTGTCTGTGAATGTTCTCATTCATCCAGGTCATGGTTATCCAAAGAAGTTGAATCAAGTGCAACTGGACTTGGTATATATCCGTGAAGACGTTTCGCCTCTCGCCTCTTGGATGAGAGGCGAAACGTCTTCACGGATATATACCAAGTCAAGTTGCACTTGATTCAACTCCTTTGGACAGAGAGAGAGTGCAGAATAAGACAACCTGGAAACAGTGATGCCCAATATATAAACACTGGCGCACTCTGATGGCACCCTAGGGAAGTGTCAAGAGCAGACAAACACAAAATATATCAACCGAAACCACATCGGATATGGATACCAGGAAGCAAGACCAAAGTCCTGTTCCACCTCCACAGTGTCAAACCTTGAAATCTTGAGATCTGGAGAGACATTGTCTGGGATAGAAGAAGAGTCAGACACACAACAAACAGTTCCACTAATGTCTCACCAGAGGTTCGGCTGGAGAACAGGTTTATTATTTTGGATGAGCTGCCTGTCAGTGAGCATACTGGTAATGCCAGTGCTAGCATTTTCACCGCTAGCTCAGAAGCTAATGACGAGACCTGTGTAGCCACGGCCAATGATACAGCTAAGCCCTTGAGGAGTGTCTTTCAGCGGCACCCAGAGGTAAACAATAGATCAGTAGTAGTGGCGTGTTGTATTTTCCAATTGGAACTGTAGGTAGGGCGGCGCTATAAGTATTGTAATAAATAAAGTATTTTTTAAATCGTGGTGCCATCTGTGTATAAAATCAAATTGTTATATTTACATAAAGCATGTATTATAATATGAAAGTGTGATAACTGATGAAAAAACATTGCTTGCAACCTTTGTCTGTGTGCCGAAGGGCGCATTTTTCTCTGCCTGACGGGAGACATGCGAGTTTAAATGCAGCCACGCCATCGCACACTGGATCGCTTGACAACACGCGCCGGAAAGAGTTGATTCTTGGGCGGAGAAATACCCGCCCGATTTGGTAGATGGCGCTGTGTAAAACTGTATGCATAGTAGTTGTTAGTGGTAGAGCAGGAAGTCGGGGAGTTGGCTAGCTCTTAGTAAACTGGCTAATGTAACAATGGCTGATCTGCTAGAGGAACAACCCGCCACTAAGTGTTGATTCTTTGTTTGAAAAACAATTTGAACGGAGAAGTTTGTCTGACGTGGCCACGATGAGAGCAGTGACACTGCTAGCTGTTAGCGAGGTCTCCCGCGGTGCGGGCGATATGGGTTCGCGTCCCGGCCGCGGCAGTTCCTGTGGTTGCCTCCCGAATTCGCTACAGTATGTTGGAGATCATGCGTGAGTACATAGTAGGTGAGATTAAAAACGCAGACGTTTGTAGGAGTGTGTCTTCTTAACCATAATAACCAAACTTGTGCCGTTTAACAAAGTTTAATTAAACAGTAAAAGTTACAAGTGAGGCACTCATGGCTGTCAGCTAGGCATGCAACAGATTTAACCTAACCGTCTCAGTCCGGATGTTAATATTAACTACCTAAAACAATGAACACTGGTTTAGTCCTATAACTAAACTATGACTATGTAGTCATCTCAGGTCCTACAACTTTCTAGTCATTCAAGCCCAGGAAACCACTGATGTATCAACGCAGTCTCAGTTAGTGCTTGTACTACGTTATATTGACAAATCACATCAGGCTCAGGAGCGTTTTTACAATTTTACTCCCATACAGACTGCCAATGCCGAGACTGTTGCCAACACATCCTGCCAGAGAAGGGAGAGCAGCAGAGGGATAATGTCACAGCCTCTCGCCCTTGACATCAAAGCGATCGCCCTTGACACCTGCTGACCCCCCCCCCCTTCACCCCGGTACACCAGCTGGTCACGCCCTCTCTCCCTTGACATCAAAGCAATCAGCCTCTCGCCCTTGACATCACAGCGATCGCCCTTGATACCTGCTGACCCCCCACCTTCACCCCGGTACACCAGCTGGCCATCAAAGCAATCGCCGCTCTCCCTTGACATCAAAGTGATCGCCATCACCCTTAAAAAGCCTCCACTGTGGACCAGTCTTCGCTGGAACGTCGCCTTTCATGGACTTCTGCCTGCCTGTCTACCTGCCACAGAGCCAACTCCTGCTCTACCCCTGAGATCGGTCACTTCAATAAAGACTTCATTCTTCCCTTACCTGGTTGTCCCGTCTGCTTTTGGGTTCTTTCCTGATACGTGACAGTACGTTCCAGCCACTATGGACCCAGCAGACCATTCCACCACAGACCTGGCCACGGTATGCCAGGCTGAAGCCAACCAGGAATCGGTCCTCGGCCAGCACAGCCAGGTGCTACAGGGGATGGCTGACGTCCTCCGTGGGCTCAGCTCAAAGATCTCCGGAATCCAGACCCAACTTAGTGCCTCCGCTAGCCCGGGATCCGCCCCTCCAGCTCCGCCACCCCCAGCGCCATCAACTTCGGCTAAGGAACCATGGGTTGCCCCGCCCGATAAGTATGATGGAGATTTTGGACTTTGTCGCCCTTTTTTGATGCAGTGTGAGATTGTGTTTAACCAGCAGCCCCAGTCATATTCCACGGATGGAGCCAAAGTCGCTTACATCATGGGTCTTCTGCGGGGAAGCGCTCTGGATTGGGCTACTGCGGTGTGGGAAATGCGGGCCTCCATTTCCTCATCCTACGATGAGTTCACCACTGCTTTTCGCCAGGTTTTTGATCATCCCGTGCGGGGAAAGGATGCTTCAAGAAGACTGATCTCTCTCCGCCAGGGTTCCCGCAGCGTCGCCGACTACTCAGTTGAGTTCCGTACGCTATCAGCGGAGAGCGGATGGAACAACGAGTCCCTCCAGGCCGGGTTTTCCAACGGTCTAAGCGAATCCATAAAGGACGAATTGGTTTCCTACCCCGAGCCTGGAGGGTTGGAGGAATTGGTTACCCTGGCCATTTGTGTGGACAACCGTCTCCGGGAGCGGAGGAGAGAGAGGACGCGCCACTTTCCGGGTCACAACAACTTTCCACGGGCCACACCTCCAAACTCTGGGGGCCGAGCTCGCTCGACTGAGGCTGACGTCCTCCGAGAAAGCCCGAGGCGTGACTCTTCCCCAGCTCGGAGCCGATGCAGCTCGGCCGCTTCCGGCTCAACCCGGAGGAGCGTCAACGCCGCATCACCGAGAACAGCTGCTTGTATTGTGGTCAGCCTGGCCACTTTCTCGCCTCCTGCCCTCACCGTCCGTCAAGACTAGCAGGCTCACGACGGAGGGGGAGGATCCTCGTGAGCCCAACTGTCTGCCCTCTGTCTCCTCGTCCACGTACCCAGTTGCAAGCTACCATCAGTTTTAAAGATCAGTCCACTAAACTTTCGGCTTTCATTGACTCTGGAGCTGATGAAAGCTTTTTGGATGCAAGTGTTGTGAAGCAGTTAGGTCTTGCCACTGTGAGTCTGGACCAGCCTCTTGAAGCTAATGCCCTGGATGGACGTCTCCTGGCCTGGATAACCTCTAAGACCGAGCCTGTACGCCTCCTGTTGTCGGGAAACTGTTGAACATAATGTGCAGTCTCACATATACAGCCAGTCAGCCACTGTATTATTTACTGCGCTATAAGCAGCTATTTTGGTCCTTGCGGGTATCCATATGTGTGTGTGTGTATGACTTCTGCGCATGTGCAATAAAGTTCTCTTCCTGCCCCACCAAGTACGACTGGACGTCTAATGTTTGCTCCTGCAGTCTAACTCTACAAAAGTATATTAACATACCAAACAAGTATGTAGCTAGACATCCGTGACATAAATATGAACAGTGCAACAGGTTATGGGCCCAGTGCCATGTCTAGTCAGCGACTTAATAGACTTTTGTTCGACGGCGACGAGAGAGGATACGAGTTATGGGAAACTCGCTTCCTAGCCCACATGGAGTTGAGAGGACTCAGCGAGACTCTACTGAACGTGCCAGTTATCGCTGCGGGCGAAAATGCTGTCCAGTTGAGAGAAGCAGACGTCAAGAAAAACAGAGAAGCGTACGCGGAGCCTGTGCAAGTTTTAGACAACAAGAGCTTGTCACTAATTATGCGGGATGCAGCAGCCGACGGTAGGGCGGCATTGAAGATACTTCGGCAACATTACGCGGGCAAAGGGAAACCGCGCGTGGTGAGTTTATATTGTGAACTCTCAGCTCTTCGCATGGAAAGCAACGAGACCGTCACGGAGTATATTGTTCGTGCAGAGACAATATTCTCGTCGTTGAAAGGAGCCGACGAGAACATAAGTGACGGGTTGCAAGTGGGAATGGTAGTGAAAGGACTGCCGGACTCTTTCAAACCGTTCGTGGTTCATATTACTCAGAGTAGTGACAGCCTGACATTCAGTGAATTTAAGGCAAAACTAAGGAGCTTTGAAGACACAGAAAGGTACAAGCCGAGTAATGGCGATGACGGGGACAGTGTGATAAGAGCTGCCACAGCAGCCACCACCTCTCGTGGAAGAGGTAGAGAGAGAAAGAGCATGGCCGAAATTGAGTGCTTCAGATGCCACAAAAAAGGGCATATGTCTCGAACATGTACGAGCATGCCTGAACCAAGAAGAGCGGAACGCAGGAGAGACGCGCGAGGCCGGGGGAAGCAGCGAGACGCCATCGCGGGAGTGACCGGAGCAGAGCAGGGTGCAGCGGGGGACCAGGACGGACGCTGGAGAGCGCACCGAGAGACAGACGGCACCCACCGAGAAATAGAGGCGGACGCCGATGACCGGGAAGGCAGGTCATATTGCTTCAAGATGAAAGAGGACACCAGGCCGGTGAGGCGGACTGTCAACAACAGAGGTTTGATGGTCGACTGTGGCGCGACGTCACACATGATAAATGACTTTACACAGTTCAAAACAGTCGATAAAGGCTTTAAGCCCAAGAGTCACGTGATTGAACTTGCAGACGGGACAAAGGCTACCGGAGTTGGCAAGGCCAGAGGAGAAGCTGAAGTCACCTTAATTGACAGCGAAGGAAGAAAGGTGACAGCACGACTGAAGAGGGCCCTGTATATCACGACGTTTCCTCAGGACATTTTTTCCGTTAAAGCAGCCTCAAGTAACGGAGCAGAAATCCACTTCAAGGTAGGTGAAAATTGGATGGGGTATAAAAACGAGGGTACCAAGTTTAACACTGAAGTATTTGGGAAACTGTATTATTTGTCTACAGCTAATAATACTGATGATAATGTTGACGGATACAAAGGATGTCATGATATTGAAACGTGGAACAGAATCCTTGGTCATTGTAACTTAGATGATGTTTCAAGACTAGAAGGTGTAGTTGAAGGAATGATGATTAAGGGGAAAAATGACAAATCTAACTTCAACTGTGAAACATGTACACAAGGAAAATTTGTGGAGTCTAGAAATAAACAGGCTGATAGCAAAGCTAAAGGAATACTTGAACTAGTCCATACAGATCTGTGCGGCCCGATCGAGCCTACTGATAAAGATGGGTATAAATACACCATAGCTTTCACAGATGACTATAGCAGTATGACATGGACATATTTCATGAGGTCAAAGAGTGATACAGCTAAGGCTACCGAAAAATTCTTAGCTGACACTGCCTCCTTTGGGCAGGTGAAAAACCATTAGGTCTGACAATGGTACCGAGTTCACTGGAGGATGTTTCCAAGATCTGCTGAGAGAAAATAAAATTAGTCACCAAACTAGTGCCCCCTACTCGCCGCATCAGAACGGCACGGCAGAACGAAACTGGAGAACATTATTTGACATGGCACGATGTATGCTGCTAGAAAGTAAGATGCCAAAACAGCTATGGAGGTTTGCGGTGCAGACAGCTGCACAGATACGCAACAGGTGCTATTGTAAGCGATTAAAGCAAACCCCATACAGTGCTTTCACAGGGAAAATACCAAATATTTCCCATATGATGGTTTTTGGCACTGAGTGCTATGCCTATAGACAAGACAAAAAGAAACTGGATCCAAGGTACGAGAAGGGCATTTTCATAGGATATGATAAATACAGCCCTGCATACAATGTATATTATCCAAAAACAGGAAAAGTGTCAAAGCATAGATTAGTTAAGTTCATACAGAAGAGCAACAGAGACTGCCAGACACAAACAGGTCCACACAACGATGGAGACAGCTATGAGGATATAGACTCATACGAGCCTGATGTAGTACCAGTTAGGACTGATGAACAGCCCCAGATTACAGGTACAGGAGGTGAAAGTGGTACACTTTCTAATAACCAGGGGGATAGTGAGGGCAGAAACCGCTACCCAACTAGAGAGAGGAAGACCCCAAAATATCTTGAAGAATACCAGTGTAAAGCAGAATGTACTGACGAGCAAGATGTGGATTATTTTTATAGAGCTGTATTTGGGGTACCAAACACATTTAAGGAAGACCTGTTTTTCTTTTCATGTAAGTCTGTAAAGGTGAGCCTGAGTGAGGGTGTTGAACATAATGTGCAGTCTCACATATACAGCCAGTCAGCCACTGTATTATTTACTGCGCTATAAGCAGCTATTTTGGTCCTTGCGGGTATCCATATGTGTGTGTGTGTATGACTTCTGCGCATGTGCAATAAAGTTCTCTTCCTGCCCCACCAAGTACGACTGGACGTCTAATGTTTGCTCCTGCAGTCTAACTCTACAAAAGTATATTAACATACCAAACAAGTATGTAGCTAGACATCCGTGACATAAATATGAACAGTGCAACAGAAACCATCAAGAGGAGCTAAGCTTTTTTGTTATCAATTCTCCATTTGTTCCCATTATACTTGGTCATCCTTGGTTGGTTAAGCATAGTCCCCATATTGATTGGTCATCGGCCAGAATTTCAAGTTGGAGTCCCGTCTGTCGTGCCATATGCCTCCAGTCTGCTCTGCCTCAGTCTGTCCCCTGTCAGGTGTCAAGCTCTGAGACCTCTGACCTGTCACTGGTGCCTCCAGAGTACCATGACCTCCAAGCCGTGTTCAACAAGCAGCAAGCTCTCTCCCTGCCTCCTCATCGCCCCTATGATTGCGCTATTGACCTGCTGCCGGGCGCTCCCCTCCCCAGCAGTCATCTATATAGCCTTTCCAAGCCTGAGCGGGAGTCCATGGAGAGGTACATCAAGGACTCCTTGGCGGCTGGTCTTATTCGCCCGTCATCATCACCCCTTGGTGCGGGGTTCTTTTTTGTGGCCAAGAAGGACAAAACCCTCCGGCCATGAATTGACTATAGAGGCCTCAATAACATCACCATCAAGAATAAGTACCCTCTGCCCCTCATGACTTCTGCTTTTGATTCTCTCCAGGGAGCCACAGTGTTCACTAAACTAGACCTCCGCAATGCTTACCACCTGGTCCGGGTTCGAGACGGAGATGAATGGAAGACTGCCTTCAACACCCCCCTGGGGCATTTTGAATATCTGGTGATGCTTTTTGGTCTCACTAATGCCCCAGCTGTCTTCCAGAGTCTGGTCAATGACGTCCTACGTGACATGTTGGATCATTTCGTTTTTGTTTGCCTGGATGATATCCTGATTTTTTCCAGAGACCTGTCGGAGCATGTCATGCACGTTCGCCAAGTCCTTCAACGGCTACTGGAGAACCGCCTTTTCGTAAAAGCAGAGAAGTGCGAATTCCATGCCCCTTCAGTCACCTTCCTGGGCTACATCGTGGCCGATGGGCAGGTGAGAATGGACCTCGCCAAGGTCAGAGCGGTTCTTGAGTGGCCAAGCCCGACCAGCCGTAAGCAGCTTCAGAGGTTCCTCGGTTTTGCCAACTTCTACAGACGGTTCATCCGCAATTACAGCCGCGTTGCGGCCCCACTAACCGCTCTTACCTCCACCTCCAGACAGTTCCTGTGGACCCCTGTAGCAGAGGCAGCTTTCCAAGCCCTCAAGCACCGCTTCACCACAGCTCCTATCCTCATCCAGCCAGACCCAACCAAACAGTTCGTTGTAGAAGTGGACGCCTCTGAGATTGGGGTGGGGGCGGTCCTTTCTCAGCGCTCCAGTGAGGATGGCAAGACACACCCCTGTGCCTTCCTGTCTCGCCGTCTCTCCCCAGCTGAAAGGAACTATGATGTGGGGAATCGTGAGCTCCTGGCAGTGAAATTGGCACTGGAGGAATGGCGACATTTTCTGGAGGAATCTGAGCTTCCTTTTATAGTGTGGACTGACCATAAGAACCTGGAATACATCCAGTCAGCAAAGCGACTCACCGCGCGCCAAGCCAGGTGGGCGCTCTTTTTTGGTCGTTTTAATTTTTCCTTGACGTACAGACCTGGCTCCAGGAATGCCAAGCCCGATGCTCTGTCTCGTGTGCATGGGGAGGAGTCTGAGCCCAAGCTCCAACCTGACACCATCGTTCCCTCTACCTGTGTGGTTGCGGCTGCGGCTGTCACCTGAAACATTGAAAGGGAGGTCATGGCAGCACAACAGACTCAGCCTGATCCAGGTAACGGTCCCCCTGGGCGCTTGTTTGTTCCAGATGCTGTTAAATCTAGTGTGTTGCAGTGGGCTCACTCTTCCAAACTTACCTGCCATCCTGGAGTAACCCGTACCCTAGCCTTCCTCCGTAGGCGGTTCTGGTGGCCTTCCATGCCGGAGGATACTGGGTCTTTTGTTTCTTGCCTGTCCTGTTTGTGCCCAGAATAAGCCCTTCACTCGGGCCAGTGCCGGTCTGCTGCGCCCCCTGCCTATTCCACACCGTCCCTGGTCGCATCTGTCCTTGGACTTCGTCTCTGGTCTGCCCGCCTCCGACGGTAACACTGTTGTACTGACTGTTGTTGATCGCTTCAGTAAATTTGTTCATTTTTTGCCCTTGTCTAAACTGCCTTCGGCTCGAGAGACTGCGGATCTGCTGGTCAGGGAGGTTTTCCGGGTCCACGGTCTTCCCCGTGATATAGTGTCTGACCGTGGCCCCCAGTTCACGTCTGCTGTCTGGAAGGCTTTCTGCTCTGCCATCGGTGCCACCGTCAGCCTGTCATCGGGGTTCCATCCTCAGACCAACGGCCAGGCCGAGAGGGCCAACCAGGCATTGGAGACTGTTCTCCGCTGTCTGGTGTCTGCCAACCCATCCTCTTTGTCCTCACAACTTCCCTGGGTAGAATATGCCGATAACACTCTGCCATCGTCTGCTACTGGGTTGTTCCCTTTTCAATGCCTTTACGGCTATCAGCCTCGCCTTTTTCCTTCTCAAGAGGTAGGCATTCCGGTTCCGTCTGTCCAGGCCCATGTCCGTCAGTGCTGTTGATCCTGGCGGCGAGCCCGGGCTGCACTGCTCAGGGCCTCCGGCCGTTACCAGCGCTTGGCGGATCGTCATCGCACCCCTGCTCCGGACTACTCCCCCGGTGACCAGGTATGGCTCTCTACCAAGGACCTACCCTTGAAATCGGACGCTAAAAAACTGTCCCACAGGTATATTGGTCCCTTTCCCATTGTCAAAGTCATTAACCCCTCTGTGGTCTGTCTGAAGCTGCCCCGCACTCTCCGGGTTCACCCCTCCTTCCATGTGTCCTGCCTCAAACCTGTCTCTACCAGCCCTCTAGTTCCTCCGGCCCCCCCGCCCCCACCTCCTCGTATGATCAACGATCATCCGGCTTACACTGTTCGTCGTCTCCTGGACTCTCGTCGCCGCGGTCGCGGCCTGCAGTATCTCGTGGACTGGGAGGGATGTGGCCCGGAGGAGAGGTGTTGGGTACCTCGTCGCCTTGTCCTGGACGCGATCCTCATCCGGGACTTCAACAGGACGCACCCTGACGGGCCTGGTAGGTCGCCCGGTGGCGCCCCTCGGAGGGGGAGTACTGTCACAGCCTCTTGCCCTTGACATCAAAGCGATCGCCCTTGACACCTGCTGACCCCCCCTTCACCCCGGTACACCAGCTGGTCACGCCCTCTCTCCCTTGACATCAAAGCAATCAGCCTCTCGCCCTTGACATCAAAGCGATCGCCCTTGACACCTGCTGACCCCCCCCCCTTCACCCCGGTACACCAGCTGGCCATCAAAGCAATCGCCGCTCTCCCTTGACATCAAAGCGATCGCCATCACCCTTAAAAAGCCTCCACTGAGAGTCCGCGGTGGCGTAGCGGTCTAAGCATCGGCTTGGTGTCGATGCAGTTGCCCACTGGGGACTGGGGTTCGCGCCCCGGTCTCGTCAGATCCGACTATGGCCGGACTCGGTGAAGCAGCAATCATTGGCAACGCTGTCTTCGGGAGGGGGGCGGAGTCGGCTTGTGTTCGTCATGTGAATGCGTCTCTGTGTGTGTCGGAAAAACAGTGGTTCGGCTTGGATTCGCCTTGTCACGAAAGTGGGGAGGCGCTTTCCTTCGAGACTGCCGGCCGGAGAGATGCAGTTGGCGAACGCATGCAATACGAGGGTGGGTGTTTGAATTAAAATAGGGATCAATTGGCCACTAAATTGGGAGAAAAAAAGGGAAAAATCAGAAATAAATTAAAAAAAAAAAAAAAAGCCTCCACTGTGGAACAGTCTTCGCTGGAACGTCACCTTTCATGGACTTCTGCCTGCCTGTCTACCTGCCACTGAGCCAACTCCTGCTCTACCCCTGAGATCGGTCACTTCAATAAAGACTTCATTCTTCCCTTACCTGGTTGTCCCGTCTGCTTTTGGGTTCTTTCCTGATACGTGACAGATAAAGTGATAGCGCAGGCTTACGATGGTGCGAGCGTGATGCGGGGACTTCCAAATGCTTATCGATCAATATGTAGTAGGCTACTGTAGGCCTACGTTACGATAGTTTAGTTTATTTTCTCATTAATTATTTTATGTGGAACACTTTCTGTGTGTTGCGTCCTTATTGACAAAGTACCCGGAGATGACTTTATGTAAATGAGCTTTTATTCATATCTCTCGGCTGTACATGTCCACCTGACTGTCAAGGCACTGGAGAGCGCAGTTCTGTTCTTTGGCGCTTTTGCACCTAATATTTATCTCCTTTCTGGGCGGGGTTACATCGGGTCAACAACATGTAAACAATAAGTAGTTCCGTATCAACAGTGAATGATAGAACATTTATCAATACACAACATTCCTCCCCAGAAACTTTAAACCTCTCATATTTTCATCTGAAACAACAACAAAAAAATAAAACCCGTTTTCCACCCACAGCAGTGACATTCTTTTTCCTATTACAGTCAACAGTCAATGAACAGTTGTTTACAATCAATGAACAGTTGTTTATAACCTATGTTTCTCCTAAGCAGATTATAAAGTTAACCTATCAGGTGCTTGCCTGTTTCGCTGTGGTCTGGTGCGTGGTGCTTCAGTAGCCGCAGGTGCTTCATCTCTTTCCAGTTCACCACTGGGTACCACCTCTGTTTCTGGAGCCCTGACAAACACATGTTCTGCAATGTCAAATTCTGGGTCTCCTGTGTTGTCTGTGGTCTTATCTATGATCAACTGGTCAATGTGTTTCTTGAGGGTTTGCCCCTCTACCTTGACTAAGTAAGTCACTGGCCCAAGAGCTCGCTCTATCACCCCTGGTTTCCATTTCTTCCCATCCCCTCCCCGAAAATTCCTAACCTTCACCTTCTGATTGGGCTGGAGGGTTCTAGGACTGCCTGTAACCCTTGTGTGTTTCTCTTGCATCTGTGCTGAGAATTTTGGCTTTATCAGCGACAACCTGGTTCGAACCTGTCTTTTCAGAAGGAGCTCAGCTGGGGTTTTCCCTGTGGTTATTGATGGAGTGTTCCTATAACTAAACAAAAAACTATCAATGCACTGTTGCACTGGATACCCATATTCCTTCTGCTTCTCTAAAGACTGTTTAAAAGTCTGGACCAACCTTTCTGCCTGTCCATTGGAAGCTGGATTGTAAGGAGCGGACTTGATGTGTTTGACACCATTTTGTTCTAAGAAGGTTTCAAACTCCCTTGACACTAGCTGTGGGCCATTATCTGAAACGACCACTTGGGGGAGGCCCCACGCTGCAAAGAGGCCCCTCATTGCATCTACTAGGGCTGTAGCTGTAGTACTGGTCATAAGCTTGACCTCTGGCCAGCGCGAGTATGCATCACTGACCAAAAGAAACTGCTGTTTCCCTTTTTCTGCAAAATCGATGCGGATTCGTTCCCATGGCTGCTCTGGCCATTTCCATGGGTGTACGGGCGCTTTGGTGGGCAGGTGTCTGTTTGCTTGGCATAAAATACAGTTGTTTACCATATTTTCTATTTCCTGATCTAAGCGTGGCCACCAAAAATGGCTTCAGGCTACTGCTTTTGTCTTCACAATGCCCAAATGCTCTGCATGCAACTCTTTCAAGAGTGTAGGTCTCAGTGTCATGGGTATGATTACCCGTAAACCCCATAACACACAGTCGGCTTCCACCATGAGCTCGTCATGTCTGTTCCAGTATGGCTTTAATTCTTCATCTGCTACATGTTTAGGCCATCCTGTCTGTACAAAATGCCTAACTTTTGTGAGCACCCTGTCTTTATCTGTTTGGATTTTAATATATTTGGCTGAGACTGGCATTGCTTCTAACCAAGACACTCTGCACTCTGGGTTACTCGTTGGTGCTTCTCCCTGTACTGGGAGCCTGGACAGACCATCTGCATTTGCATGCTGTAAGGAGGGTTTGTAGACTATGTCATACTGATAGGCAGAGAGGAGTAATGCCCATCTCTGCAGGCAGGCAGCGGCTAATGCTGGCACCCCTGTTGTTGGCCCTATAATCTTCACTAAAGGCTTATGATCCGTCACTAATATGAATTTCCTTCCATATAAGTAGTCCCTAAATTGTTGTATCCCAAAAATGATGTCTAGTGCTTCTTTCTCAATTTGAGAATAGTTGATCTCAGTCTTGCTAAGCGTGCGTGAGGCATATGCGATTGGACGTTCACTACCATCTGCCATTCTATGTGCTATCACTGCTCCTAACCCATAGGCACTTGCGTCACACACTAGTAATAGTGGTAGCTGGGGTCAAAGTGAGTCAGCACTGTGTCTGATGTTAACTGGCTCTTGGCCTTCTAAAAGGCTTCCTGGCACTTAGTCGACCATACCCCTGGCTTGTCTTTCTGTAACAACTCAGTCATAGGCTTTATGATAGTGGATAAGTTGTCCATAAACTTCCCATAATATGTCAGTAGGGCTAAGAATGCTCTCAGTTCTGTGACATTCTTTGGGGTGGGAGCGTTTGCTATGGCTGTTACCTTCTCTTCTATGGGGTGTAACCCTTCCTTGTCTATTTTGTGCCCTAAATATGTAACACTTGGCTGGCAGAAGGCACACTTGTCTTTGTTCACCCTTACACCTCTGTCTTGTAACCGCTCCAGCACTCGTTCTACATTTTCCCAGTGTTCGGCTTTTGTTGTCCCTGTGACGAGTATATCATCTAAATAGCACACCACCCTTGGCAGCCCCTGTAATACCTGATCCATGATGCGTTGGAATATTGCTGGGGAGCTTGCTACTCCATATGGCAACCTGTTTAGACGATACAGCCCCTTAAGCGTGTTTATAGTTAGGTACTGCTTGGATTCATCATCCAGCTCTACTTGCTGATATGCTTGTGTGAGGTCTAACTTGGTGAAATACCTGCCACCTGCTAGTTTAGCAAACAGGTCTTGTGTCTTTAGCAGAGGATATTTTTCTACCTCTAGCCATGGGTTTATTGTCACTTTGTAATCCCCGCATATTCTGACTTCTCCATTTGTTTTGGGGATACATACTATGGGAGTAGCCCATTCACTATATTCTAACGGGGTCCATACTCCTTTTTCTTGCAGTCTGTCTAGCTGCTGTTGTACTGCTGTAGTCGGTGCATATGGCACTGATCTTGCTTTGCAAAACTTGGACGTGGCGTCGCTAACCACCTGTAACCTTGCTTTTACTCCTGAAATGACCCCCGTCTCTCTCAAGCACCTGGAAGTATTTCTGATACATCTCAGTCAGTGGATCTACTACCACCGGTACATGGTTCACTCTAGACCAGTCTAACTTTAAGAACTGGATCCAGTTTCTACCCATCAGTGTTGGCCCATGTCCCTTACCCACTAACAAAGATAGCTGTTCTGTTTACTCCCCATACTGTACTTTCACTTGGAATTTACCCAACAATGGAATCGGCTCTGAAGAATAAGTTTTTAAACTTACATCACATGGCATTAGTTTACACTTGCTAAACCTGTCTGTACAGTTTCTCATTTATGATACTCATGGCTGCGCCTGTATCTACCTCCATTTTGATCTTTACACCATTACATCTCACCATGACCATATATGGTCTGACATATTCATTATCATTTTTAGGCCTACCGGTAACGGAAAACAACCCCAAGTCTTTTTCAGTCCCTGTTACCTCGATGATGGTCAGCTTGTGGGTTTTGTTGGAGGCCCTGTAGTCCTCATCATCAGTCTCTTCCTCCGATGCACTTTGCTGCTCGTGGGGAGACTCCTCCCTGGTGATGTAGCGAGTCTGCCTCTCTGCAGGATTGGCCCTCCTGCTTGTCCTAGGTCCCCGTCTGGAGTTGCCGCCTTGGTTGGCCGTCTCCGACTCCGATGATGCAGTGGACCTGCACGCCCTCTCCAGATAGCCCTTCCGGTTGCAGGCTCTGCACTGGAACTCTTTGTGCCTGCATGTCGCTGCTTGATGTCCCTCTCCGAGGCACCGGTAGCACGCCGTGTCCCTGGCGCCCTTTTTTATGTCGTGTGCCGCGTTTCCGCGCGCACTGGCGCTCCCTTTGTAGCTGCTGGCTCTCACAATGTCTGTTCTCAGTGGAGCTTGCTGGAACGCTCTAAGACTCGTGGATGTGCACTCAAAATTGTTCACCGTGTCCATCACTTTAGCCCAGTTTAGCTCTTGTCCATAAGCAACACTCAACAGCTTAGTTCTCAGCTCTTTACTACTGATACCATATACTAGCTGATCTCTCAGTTGTTCTTCTAGCGTCGTGCCAAATGCGCAAGAGGCTGCTAACCCTTTTAGCGTGGCAACATACTCGGCTAGAGACTCACCACTTTGTTGCTTGCGGGCACGGAAGCTATAACGTTCGCTAAGGACATTCTTCTTTGGCACATAAAAGTCCCTCAATGCTTTAAAAATATCAGCTAATGGCGTTTCCGATGGCTTCTTTGGCGCTACCAAGTCAGTCAGTAAAGCGAAAGTCTTTGCACCCACCACGGATAGGAACACAGCCCGTTGCTTCCCCTCCTCAATCCCGTTGGCTTCGATAAACTGCAAAACGATCCTCGTACGTGCTGAAGCTTTCGTTAGCCTCATTGAAGCACAAACTCGACTCACTGCTAAACACAGCCATTTAGTGACTGACATTGCTAGTTGCTCCTAGTTGCTAGCTAGCGCGTTGCTCTGGTTAGCTCTCTCTTCTCTCACACCTTTTTCTCCGTCTCAGAAGAAAAAGTTTTTGTGGAAAAACGAATCCCCCTCGTCGCCAGTGTTGCATCCTTATTGACAAAGTACCCTGAGATGACTTTATGTAAATGAGCTTTTATTCATATCTCTCGGCTGTACATGTCCACCTGACTGTCAAGGCACTGGAGAGCGCAGTTCTGGGTTTTGGCGCTTTTGCACCTAATATTTATCTCCTTTCTGGGCGGGGTTACATCCGGTCAACAACATGTAAACAATAAGTAGTTCCGTATCAACAGTGAATGATAGAACATCTATCAATACACAACACTGTGCACAATATGTACGTCTATTTGTTGGAAACTCCCGCATTTGCGCTTTTACGGTTGGAAATTTGATTGCTTTGTAAAATTTGAAATTTGATTAGTTGTGGCTTAAATAGAATAACTGTTTCAAAAGCAAAAAATCACTAATAGCCTATAATTTTAATTTGTCTAATTCAATTAATGCATGTTATCAAGCCTACATTACATAAATGAAATATAGAGTCAGACAATGACAGGCAAACGGAAAAATAAACGAGTTCTGTTAAATATATGCTATTTGCTTTTATTTCTGAAATGTATCAGACGTTTGGAAGTAGACTTGTGTATGTTTCTTAAAAAAATGATTAAATGATGTATCCTAAGGGACTAGACCCTTATGCCTGCTGTGTGTCAAGAAAAATTATAATTCTGACGTGCTGGATTCAAAGCAGCCCCACCTAGTGGAAAAGTCAAGACACGCCACTGATCAGTAGCCGCTAAAGCTAATGTCATGTCATCCAAAAAAAAAAAAGGACAGCAGAACATGTACCTACCATTCGAAAAACAAGTTAACCAAGCTAGACAAGACATCAAACCAAAGACAACTCTGCTGGTAGTTGATGAAATAATAGATGTCAAAAGCAAAGTTTTGAAAACTCTGTCTACCCAACTCTACGTGACATGGTCCAAACACTGCTACAAGTGTTATTCGACCATCCAGACACACTTAGGTAGCTTACATGGCTACTCATTATGCCCGATCGGTTCCCAGTTGACGGTTTGTTTGTCTGTTGCCCTGTTATCCTGCTTGATTTTAACTTTTTAACTTTAACTTTAATAAATAACAATTTAACGACCCCTTGATGGATTTTAATCAATCATCGGCTCCTGTACTGACTTGATCGCACTGAAGCCTCCGATTCTGTAGCGGTGGGGCTGTGTGTGGCCTGTTTCTAGCCTGTAGCTAAGCAAACCAAACAATTATGCTACTTTCCCCTCTGAGGACTGTGTGCTACTAAAGAAAGCAAATAGAAACATCGCTGACCTTGAAGAGGATGTTTGACGGCTTTCTGATGAACTCCATAAAAAGACTCCCTCTTGACCAGCTTCAAGGACGTGACTTCTGGCCAGTCCAAATGGGTCGCCCCTCTCAGTGCAACCATCCAGGACACCGTTCTATAAGACCCCTTCCTTTGTCCACGGCTTTCCTCCTGCTTGACACCTAACCATGAGTTATCCTGGGCCAAAGTGGTGGTCCGCGGTCACAAAAGAGGCTCAGACGGAGCTGCCTCCCCTCTTGCCTGGGCCTCTCCAACCACTAGAGACCCTGTGTGATGACACTCCTGTCCACCCAGCTGACGTTCCTGCAGCTACGACGCGTCTTAATGGGAGCCCCTGGCGCCTGCCGAGCGGTGTTCAGGTGGCTCACCATCCTACTGTGAAGCCAAAACAACAGCCCTTATCCCGGGTAGTGACCTCCTCTTCCCGTCATAAGATCATGAAAGAGGCCGTGATTAGATGCTCTCAGTCTTCCTTGCCCCGAGCCGGCAGAGAAATCCATTCTCAGTGCTGATGTCGCTGCCTTGTCACAACACTTGTTTGCTCGGACACCACATCTCCAGTCAGCGATTTCAACACACAGCGTGGATCGTGTACATCCACAGCCGACATCTCCTCGTCCCCTTTTCTCCCCTGGGGATTCCATAATCAGGAATCCGTTTCGTCAACGCAGCCACTCACTGTTTCCCTAGAGCCACAGTCCCTGATATCCTGAATAAACTCCAGGGGTTGAGCCGCTCAGTCCTGTGCTCCACCAATCGAGTGATCGCTCATGTGGGGATAAACGATGCAGCTTGTCAGCAGTGTGAATTGACCAAAAAGGATTTGATTGACCGTTTCAGCTTTTTAAGTACTTGTGGAAAGTCTGTTTTTATCTCAGATCCTATTCATACACTGGTCCTATTCCGACACTGGCAGAAATTAAAATTTTCTGTACCGCCATCTTGAGGGGACAAATGCTCATACCAGGCTGTTGTTTATAGATTTCACCTCATCCTTTAACACGATCCAGCCACATCTGTCAGCAGAAAAGCCAATTCATCTCTTCAAACTGGATCTTCGTCTAGTTGACTGGATACTGGACTTCTTGATTGATAGGTCCCAGTGTGTGAGGGTTAATGGCTCCTTTTCCAATCAGCTGTACTCTACAACCAGTTCCCCTCAGGGCTGTTGCCTCTCTCCGTTACTCTACATTTTGTACACTAATGACTGTCTAAGCAACTGTAACCCGGTTATTAGTTTGGTTTCATAAAGCTTATTATTTTGGTACAGCTGTACTATATTGAAATATGTATGATTATACATATGCTTTCTCATTTGATTTGCCTGTTGAGGCCAATCAGGAGTAAGGTGGAAGGGTCACGGTGAAGGGCGAGGCAAGTGGTTGTGAAGAAGGAAGAAGAAGAGAGACGGGGTTAGACGGTAGATTCAATGCTGGTGAAGAGGAGTTGGAAAACGTAGCAAGTTTAAAAGTTTAATCGCACAATATTCGAAGACGTAAGCTATAAGTGTGATACTGGTGGATGTAAAGTGAACGTCAGTTAGATGTTACTGCGTCATTCTCCAGTTCACCGTGACTGTCGTTAGCCAGGTAGTTAGCTAAATTAGCTGATGTAGTAGCCTTGTTTGCTACATTCTGTGAACACAGACAGCTATTAAAAGAAGACTCGCACAGGGTTAGACACAGCAGATAGCGGTTTGAGCCACCAGGGTTTGCTCTAGTCTCGCGATACCAGACAATCTGAGCTCTCCTCCTACCAATCGTCAGGGGATTTCTAAATGCAAGATAGTTGCTAGAATGGCGGCGAGGACGGCCGCTAACAAGCCTACGCCTACTGCTATGCCCCTTACATTTTGTCAAGGACACGCCTTACCGGAAACTATGCTCTCTCCCCATCCTCCTCCGTAGTGAAACAAACTGGAGATATAGCGAATCACTTTGTAATGTAGAGAGAGCTTTTTAAAACATTGAAAATTGATGTCCCGAGCAACATTAGATCATTTGATTCAGTTTTATCGAACGTGTGCTCAGTCCACAAGATTGGTGCAATTAAGGATTTACAGCGGCTTTGTTTAAAACTTTTAACCCAGGACAAGAAAGACATGTTTGCTTGTTTACCAACTGGTTACGGGAAAAGCTTGGTCTATCAAGCCTGGCCAACTGTCTGCGACTTGTTGTCCGCACAGGGACAGAAATCTACGGTGCTGTTCATATGCCCTTTGCTGTCGATAATGGAGGAGCAGCAAAGGGCTTTAGTGAAACTCCACTGCGAAATACATTCATCTAAGTTGTTCATTAAGGTAAAGAAACTGAAATCCACTCGGACTCTCGCCTTCACCCTTGCAATGAACAAAGAGAGAGAGAGAGATCTTGAATTCAACTAAATGACTTATGGAAAGATCGCGCCATGTCAACCAATCTGAAAATGAAGATACCACAAGCAGTCGTATGGCCAGTCATGATATACGGAAGTGAAGGATGGACTTTGCCTAAAATAGATGAAAAGAAAGTCAGTGCTGCCGAAATGTGGTTTTGCTGCCGTTTGCCGAGAATAGGTTGGATAGAGAAACGAACAAATGAAAGTGTGCTACAGCAACTTGGAACAAATATGATATCCTTCTGTCGACCATTCAGAGACGAAAACTAAAATATTTCAGGCATGCTATGTGTCATAAGACCTGCAGTATTATGATAGATAGATAGATAGATAGATAGATAGATAGATAGATAGATAGATAGATAGATAGATAGATAGATAGATAGATAGATAGATAGATAGATAGATAGATAGATAGATAGATAGATAGACGGACGGAAAGACAGATAGATAGATAGTCAGAAAACTTTAAAGAAAGAAGAACTCCTTCACTTGAGGCAGCAACTCATCCCCAACCTGGAGGGAGCAATCCACCATTTTCCAGTAGATAACCATGGCCTCAGACTTGGAGGTGCTGACTCTCATCCCAGCCATTTCACACTCGGCTGCAAAGCACCCCAGTGCATGCTGGAGGTCGTGTTCTGATGAAGCCAACAAAACTACATCATCTGTGAAGAGCAGAGATGGAATTCTGAGGTTCCCAAAACGGACACGTTCCTCACCTTGGCTGTGCCTTGAGATACTGTCCATGAATATCACAATCAGAATCGGAGACAAGGGACAACCTTGGCGGAGTCCAACACCCCCCGAAAACGTGTTTGACTTTATGCCGAGAATGCGGACAGAGTTCTCACTTTGGTTATACAAGGACCGGATGGCTTGTAGCAACTGCCCCGGTACCCAATACTCCCGCAGTACCCCCCACAGAATGCCCCGGGGTATACGGTCGTAAGCCTTCTTCAAGTCCACAAAACACACGTAGACTGATGGTCAAACTCCCATGCCCACCTCAGCACTTCCGCAAGGGTAAAGAGTTAGTCCGTTGTTCAAGGGCCAGGACGGAATCCGCATTGTTCCTCCTGGATCCGAGGTTCAACAATCAGTCGGAGCCTCCTTTTGAGCACCCTAGAGTAGACTTTACCAGGGACGCTGAGCAATGTGATGCCCCGATAATTGGAGCACACCCTCCTGTCCCCCTTTTTGAATATGGGAACCACCCCCCCTCAGTCTGCCACTCCACAGGCGACACTGAAGAGGCATGTCAACCAAGACAGCCCAACAATGTCCAGAGCCTTCAGCATCTCAGGGCGAATCTCATCCACACCCGGCGCCTTGCCACCGAGGAGCTTTTTAACTACCTCAGAGACCTCTGCCAGGGATATGGGTGGGGCTTCCCCTAAGTCTTCAGACTCTACCTCCTCCACTGAGGACATGTTAGCTGGGTTCAGGAGCTCCTCAAAGTGTTCTTTCCACTGCTCGACAACATCTCCAGTCTGGGTCAACAGTTCCCCTCCCTGGCTGAACACAGCCTGAGTCAAGCCCTGCTTCCCCTTCCTGAGTCACTGGATGGTTTGCCAGGACTTCCTTGAGGCCAACCGAAAGTCCTCATCCATAGCCTCGCCGAACTCTCCCACACCCGAGTTTTTGCCCTTCTGGCCTCCAGTTACCTGTCTGCTGCTTTAGGAGGCCCCTGGGCCAACCAACCCTGAAAGGCCTCCTTCTTCAGCCTGATGGCTTCCCTCACGGCCGGTGTCCACCACCTTATAACCACTGCTCTGCCTACTGCATCTGTAGTAGAGACTTGAACATGGCCCACTCAGACTCCATGCACCCAGCCTCCCCTGGGATACACGAGAACTTCTTCCAGAGGTGGGAGTTGAAAACATCATGGACAGGGCCTCTGCCAGACGTTCCCAGTTCACCCTTACTACACATTTGGGTTTGCCAGGTCTGTCTGGCAGCCTTCCCCGCTATCTCATCCAACTCACCACCAGGTGGTGATCAGTTGACAGCTCTACTCCTCTTTTCACCCGAGTGTCCAAAACATATGGCCGCAGATCTGATGATATGACCACAAAGTCTATCATCGATCTTCAGCCTAAGGTGTTCTGGTACCAAGTACACTTATGAACTACCTTATGTTTGAACATGGTGTTTGTTATGGCCAATCCATGACTCGCACAGAAGTCCAATAACAAGGCACCGTGCAGGTTCAGATCAGGGAAGCCATTCCTCCCAATCACGCCCCTCCAGGTTTCTCCATCATTGCCAGTGGTGTCACCACCCAGAGACCCCAAGAAGGCCAGATACTCCAAACTGCTATTCGGTGCATAAGCGCACACAACAGTCAGAGCCTTCCCCCCAGCGACTCACAGTCGTGTAGAGGTGACCCTGTCATTTCCCGGGGAGAACTCCAACATGGCAGCACTCAACTGGGGACTTGTAAATATCCCCACACCCACCCGGCTCTTTTGACCTTGGTTAACTCCGGAAAAGTAATGAGTCCTCCCCTCTCCAGGAGTTTGGTGCCAGAGCCCATGCTGTGTGTGGTGAGCCCAACTATATCTAGTTGGTACCGCTCCACTTCCCGCAACAGCTCAGGCTCCTTCCCTGCCAGAGAAGTGACAGTCCACATCCCGAGAACCAATCTGCGATGCCGGAAGTAGGCACGCCCCTGTCCCCACCCTTTCTTGCTGTCTGGCCTGCATTGCACCCTACCCCAATGCACATCCCTGTGGTGGGTCCACAGGGTGGTGGCTCCATGTTGTTTTTTCGGGCTGGGCCCAACCGGGCCCCATGGGCCAAGGCCCGGCCACCAGACGCTCGCCGGCGAGCTCCCCTCCCAGGTCTGGCTCCAGGAGGGGGCCCTGGTTTCCCTTTTCTGGGCGAGGTGCTGTAAATCTGCTGGTGTAAATTCATTGGTTTTTTGGGGAATCGCTCTTAGTCTGGCCCCTCCACTGGGACCAATTTGCTTTGGGAGACCCTACAAGGGGCTATTTCCCCCGACAACACAGCTCCCAGGATCACCGAGATACACAAACCCCTCCACCATGTTAAGATGATGATTCTCGGAGGAGACCTTAGACCATCATGAGACAGGTTAGTTTTACCCTATTGATGATGTGTTGTTGCAATAGTAATCCTGCTCAGTACGGGAGGAACCGCAAGTTCAGACATTTGGTGTGTGTGCTTGGCTGAGGAGCCAATTGTGCGAGGCTACCATCTGTGGGATTAGGACTTCACGCCTGTAAATCAGAATCCCCCTATGCCGCCCAATGATGTTTAATAGGCTAATTCCAATGAACACAGCTCCAACGCTGTACAAACACTGAAACACCAAACACAGTAGCACTGAAATTACAGACAAAATCATCAGGCTAATTGGTAGATTCATTCATAATTTAGGAAATATTTGACTTCACACAATATAAACGAAAGAAAAACATGGCTAATACTGACCACTTTTGCCTGCTTGTCAACCAATGGGGGGGGGGGTTAACTTATTCCTTGTGAGGAGATCTTCTGCTTTCAAATTTGTGCTTAGGCTACTCTTAAGAGGACAATCTATCTTTACATTTAAGCACATTTTGTCCTTTCATTCGAGCACAATCTCTTCCACGATGTGCACTCCTTCAACGTAGTGATAACGAAAAAAACTATGAAGCAGGAAGTGGAAATAAAAGATAAAACTGGAACTTAATCACTTAACTGGACTTAATCACATTACAAAAGTAAAGAGTGTGTCTAGTGGTCAATGACTGCAGTTACACTCCCACCATCACACAGAGTGTGATTTTCAATAAAACTTAACTACTTAACCTTCCAAAACAGCATCTTTCAGGACATTGTTATAATCAAACAAATATGGTTACGTCACTTTCACTAATGAATTAACCCTTTACTCGGTCTCAAGCAATAATACTGTTTTGTGTATGGACCTTTCTAAATAAACAGGCTTAGTTGTGTGTGTGGCCTTACTGTTTAGTGTTGTGTTACTAATTAATAGTCTGAGTCTTTTGACCTTTCCGTCAGCTCCTGGGATGACTTTGACTACCCTCGCCATCTTCCACTGATTTCTTGGAATGGCATCATCTTGCAGTAGAACAATGTCATTTACTTTACCGTTTCTCCTGTCCTTCAAGAAAGCCACATAGTCCTTGTTACCCAGGGGGCAAAACCCCATTTTGGGGGGAAAACGCGGGTCGGATGCTGTAAAAGGTTGTTCACCAGAAATCATATCTAGGACCTTCAGGGATCACAACCTGGGTGGACAACCCGAAAAATAAGTTGCAGGAAAGCTACAGGGAGCGTCCAAAGTTGCCCACCCTGCCTGAACACAACCATTTGAGGTAGATAGGGTTACAATTTTAACGAATAGATATCTTCATGAAAATCATAGCGTTGATTACTCACATTGAGACAAACAAAAAATGTATTGGAAGTTTTATGAAAAATGTTTTTTTTACCAAAGTAAATGACGCATATATAATTAAGTATGCACTAATTTGCAGTCTTTGCCTTTGTATTTGTCTGAGATGAAGAAACTGCCAGAGACAGCTCCAGAGGCACATGAAGCTTTGATCGCAGGTGCATTTGTAGGGAGGAGAGTAAATGGAAACCACAATGGTGTCTCTCCTGACATGATTCTAGAGCAGACGTACAACGCAGATGCCAAAGAGGCCAGTGGTCTGGATGGTATTACCCTCAACCCTGCCGCCAGGAGGAAGTGGATCTACACAAAACCACTGACTGCAGCCGTTTCTGCAGAGCTCAAATCTATGCTGCACCTCCATACCTCAAGCCCACACCATGAATCTGGCAAGAGTCGTGTCAACAAGGATGCAGAGATGGTAGTCAAGGTCACAGCAGCAGTAGAGTCCAACCCATTCACAACAGCCACATCATCCCTGATCAATATATCTACTGGTGAGTGTGCAGATGCTATAGTCAAGGACAACCTGTTAAGTGTAAAAGAAATTGGTTTGAAGGCACTTACCAGTCATCATAAAAAGACAAGTGTTGTTAAGCTTAACACTTTCCACACAACACATGAAACCAAAGAAGACTGGGGGGAAAACCTGCACCACTGGCAAGAGCAATGAAGTTACTGCCCTTCTGCGTATGACACAGATCATTGCTAGTAGTGGAGAACTTGACATTGTTGACTTTGTAGGCAACCACGAGTACGGTGGCCTTCCCCCATCCCTCTTCAAGGAAGATGGCAGTATGAGAACTGGCACCAAGTCCAACCTTGTAAAGGTCCTGAAAGAGGAGACCAAAGTAACCATCAATGCTGATTTACCCCAAAACATCCTCAAGACAGCAGTACTTGTAGATGCTATGTCTGCCATGAGACACTGGTCTTTTCACAAAGATGAACCATTTGGAGCAATCGCTGACAGATACAAACACCTGCTGCTGACTGATGTGCCTCGCGGTACTGAAATAATACACTTCTGTTGTGACAGATACAGTGGAACCAGTATCAAGTCAGCTGAGCAACAACAGAGATATGCTCGATCCCAAACCAGCCAAAGTGTATGAAGTCAGTGAGCAGTACACAGCTCCAGATCCACATGAGTTTTTTGCTGTGTCTACTAACAAAGCAAACTTGCTGAGCTTTCTCTGTGAAAGATGGTGTGAGGAGGAGCAACTGGGGAGTGATCTTGGCCCTACTCATCTCTACCTGGGTGGTGGATTCAAGGAAGAGACAAAGAGTGTGGTGCTCTCCGCAGGGTCTGTGATGGATTTTCCTGCTCTGGAATCAACACAGCAGGAGGCTGACACTAGGATAATCCTCCACACACTCTACACTGTCCAGAATGAGGGAGTTGAAAGAGTTGTCATACATGCTAATGACACGGATATCATTACAACATGTCTGTACTACGGTGCAACACACTTGAGTGATCTACCAGAGATGTGGGTTAGAACAGGTCAGAATGCATACCTGCCTATACATGAGATGGTTGTAGCTCTGGGACCTTTACAGTGTCGTGCCGTGCCATCCATCCACAGTCTGAGTGGTAGAGACACAACTAGCTACGCATATTTCACTGGGAAGAAGGTATGGTTCAAGAGCAGCATAAGTCGTGACATCCCTGCACTTGAAGACTTTGGTGAGAACCCTAGCGATACCATAACCGATGACCTTCTCAATCAGGCGCGGGACCTCACCATATCAGTGTACACATCCACAGCTGATCAGTTTGAGGGGGCCGATCTGGGCAAATTGAGAGTGTACAAGTTTTTGAACAACAAGTCAACTCTATTAAAGCTTCTACCCCCAACAGAAGATGCATTTATGCTACACCTGAAAAGGGCTGCGCTGGCAACTATCATTTACAAGAATGCACATATTGCCAAGCCAGAAATTCCCCCTTGCACTGAATTTGGTTGGTCTCTGGTTGATGGACATGCAGTTCCTGTTCCAGCAACAAAGCCAGCCTGGCCTGTCTCAATGAAAACGACAATATCATGTGCATGTGTCAAGGGTTGTCAGAAGAACTGTTCATGTGCAAGGAAGGCAGTTCCATGCTACATCGGGTGCCGTTGCCAAGAACTGGCGAGCAAATGCAGCAGAATACATACTGCTAGAGTTGAGAGCAGTGATAGCAGCTGTGACTCAGAAAGCGAGTGAGAAAACATGGGCAAGGTTCTTTAAAAAGTCTTGCTTTTCAAATTCTGGGCTTTTTGTGTTCAGCATATTGTGTTCAAAGTATAAATTATTTTGTTTGTTTCATGTGTATACTAAAGCATATACCATCTCATTGTTGTCCCTTAAGGTCCTAGATATGATTTATTTATTTAAAATAATTTGTTATAGTTTTGGCACAGATAATTATTTTGTGTTCAGTAAGTATATTGTGTTCAATGTATAGAATAAGAAATAAATCTTACATTATTTACAGTTACAGGAATTGGTAACACTTTAGTATGGGGAACATAAAAAAACTTAATTACTAGTGAATTAGCAATGATCAAGATGTCACTTTAGTATGGGGAACATATTATAAGTAACAAAAACTTAATTTACAGTAATTTAACACTATTAACACTTGTAGTTTTGTGTTTTGTTATGTAAGAACAGACCATATTCATTAAGTGTTAGTAAGGGAGAATAACTCTTCTTGTGGTACTACCACCTTATAAAGTCCATACTAAGCAAAGCATATTGAGATGGTACTACTAATAAGCAATAATTCTGAGGTTATAGAGGGAAAACTCATAGTTAATGGCTTACTGGTTGCATAATAAGGCCATGCAGAATAAGGCATTAATGAGTACGTAATAATGACCAATTAAGAGCCAATATGTTGCTAATTTGCATGCTAATAAGCACCTAATTAATGGTGACTACGTTCCCCATACTAAAGTGTTACCCAGGAATTTTGTTTGTTTCGTGATTAATTTAAGGTGTAGGCCCATCTCATGTTTCTACTGGGAACAAACCAAGGTATAAGATCAGAGCATATTTTCTAATTTGCATAAGCTGTCTCAACTCTTACAGAGATATTCATTCACAAGGAGGATTGTGCTATATGACCCAACCAGCTTAAATGCCGGTTTTCGAAAGGGGGGGGCATGTTTGGGCACTCCCTGTAGCATTTCAGCAACTTGTTTTCCAGGTTGTCCACCCAGGTTGTGTTCCCTGAAGGTTCTAGATATAATTTCTGCTAGACAACCCTTTACAACATGTTTTATTCATTCACAAGGAGGATTATGCAATATGACCCAACCAGCTTAAATGACTTTTCGTATGGGGGAGGGGCATGTTTGGGCAACTTGTTTTCCAGGTTGTGATCCCTGAAGGTCCTAGATATGATTTCTGCTAGACAACTCTTTACAACATGTCTGTAAAACCATTTCCTCCGTCTATGTGATATTTATGCAAATTAGCACATACTTAATTATATATGCGTCATTTACTCTGGTAAAAAACATTTTTGAAAAAACTTCCAATACATTTTTTGTTTGTCTCAATGTGAATAATCAACACTGTGATTTTCATGCAGATATCTATTGGTTAAAATTTGAACCCTATCTACCCCTACTGGTTAATGTTCATAGGCCCTGTGGGCAACTTTGGATGCTTCCTGTAGCTTTCCTGCAACTTGTTTTCCGGGTTGTCCACCCAGGTTGTGATCCATGTAGGTCCTAGATATGATTTCTGGAGAACAACCTTTTACAGCATCCGACCCGTGCAAAAATCAGTTTGCCCCCTGGGTATGTGGTATTGTTCACCTTTCTTCAGACATTTCTCCAGGCATTTGAGACGATGTTCTGCACATGCTTTGTTGTTTGGCAAACTTGGCCTCTCTTCCTTGAATTGCAGTGGCATCTCGTAGTGAGGGAGAGCTTGGGAAAGCGGTGCTTGTTGAAGAGGCAAAAAGGGTTGAGTGGTTGGTGGGGAGAAACTGGGACTCTTGGTTGGGAGGGAGCTTTTGGCCCTGTTGAGCGGAAGGAGCTAACAGGCGCTCTTCTTCGTCACTGTGATCGCTTTCTGAATAAACTTGCAGCCTTGCTTGTGTTGCATTGTGTCTTTTTAGTTCCTCCAACCGTTCTACTTCTTACCTTTTCCCTTCCCGCATCATTCTTCTAGCAGTACTTTCTGATATAAACTGAGCTCTTCTTCTAGCATTGTCTGCTTCAATTTCCCTTTCTTCAGCTTCTCTTTGAGCTGTTGACGTTTGATCTTCCACCTCAAGTCTCCGTATTTCTTCCTCTTGTTGATGTTGTGTTTTAATTATTTTGAGTACCACTTGTGTGGCTGCAACTTCAGCCATTGCTTGTTGCTTTACATGCCGTGACAGCTGGGAAGATTGTTTAGACCCCTTGGAAGAAGTTCTTGCCTTGGATGTAAGTGTGGTCACACTGGATACTGTGTTATCAAACACAGACTTGGCATCAGGCCAGGATACGTCATCATTACCACTGAGAAAGTGTTAAGCCTTTTCATTTGCAGTCCTAGTGAGTGTATGGCATGTGTCATTCATTTTCCGGATTTCAGGTTCAGGACTTGAGATGAGATGTCTCTTATTTTGAGGTAAATATTGTCAACGTCAACTTGGATGGTGTCGATTGTGCTCACAACTTCATCAATCAGATCAGCAGCATCAATATAGATCGTTTCAAGCCATCGATGTGGTGTTTCCATCTTCTATAGATCTTCACGAAGTTTGCATTTAGACCATTCAAATTGTCATCTAGCAAAGCATTTTCCTTTTCAGTGAGCGTTCGTGTGTGGTGACTTCTTCTTTCTGAAGGCTGTTCTGTGTTATCTGCACCAACCTGAGATTGTGTGTCTTGTGTCGCCGCATCAATTTGCTCACCAGCGTCGACTTGCTGTAGCAGGGTAGTCTGCTCTGCAACATCATCTTCTTGAAGGTCTGCCTGGCTGACTTCACTTGGTGGTGCACTTTCACTCGTGTGTGACATAATGAATGTATATAGTGTTAAATGTTGTGTTGTGTTCTATGCTATTCTATATGAAATGTATCTTTTCCAATTCCAAATGTAAATATAAAGCTTTTATGATTACTTTAACCTTTGTATAACCTTAGAATCACAATGAATTATAACAATGGAAAATAATAAAACTGTAAGCAATCTTAACACAGTCTAAATATGAAACAGACTTGTATGAAATTATACAATACTTAGATGTTAAGCTTAAAATATCTCAAGACTTTAGTCAACTTCAAGAAGTAGGCTATTTACCTCCTCAGTCTCTTTGAGTCTTGCTGGGCTATCAACCGCAAGGAAAATGTCCACTGTTGCTTTAACGACACAGATGAAATTCCTGCGCGATAGAAACTTAAAATGGCAAAATAACAAGTACTTACGCTACTTCCAAGACGCCATCTTCAACGTGCTTGCTTGTGTAGCCTTGTCCTCATGCAACCGTTCCAAATGTGGTACCTCCTTTCCACAGTGTGGTGACTTCTTCTGCCCGACTTCCACGTACTGTAGTGCCGGCAGCTTATCCCTTCTTCATCTTGGAGCCTTCACCGATGCAGTGAAGCGTTCTACTATGCCGCCCAATGATCAAATGCGAGACTCCGAGTTCCTTTTACTGCTGTTTAATAGGGTAATTCCAATTAACACAGCTCCAACGCTGTACAAACACCGAAACGCCAAACACCGTCGAACTGAAATTACAGACAAAATCATTAGGCTAATTGGTACATTCATTCATGATTTAGGAGATATTTGACTTCACACAGTATAAACGAAAGAAAAACATGGCTAATACTGACCAATTTTGCCTGCTTATCAACAAATGGGGAAGTTAACTTAAAAAGCACTTTCTGAACACATTTTTTAACATTGGGAGTTTGAATCGCAACCAAAAATAGGTGTGGTTTTAAGAATTCAAAGCTATTGGCTACTGTCTTCCGGGGTGGGTGGGGCTCGGTACCGTTCATCACTTGTCATTTACAAAAAATGTCGGAAAGGGAGATCCTCTGTGAGGATTACAGTTTCGAGGAAGAGGATTCGGTGATACAAATAACTGTTAGATAGATAGATGATAGATATTTAGATAGATAGATAGCAATACGTCGTAGCAAGATCTATAATAAAGTCTCAGCAAAATAGCACAAACTCGAGCCAAGTAGCTAGCAGGAGGGGGTGAAAGAACGGCTTCTCCGTGGTTTTATAGCATCTCGCTACGGACACACCCTATATGCAAATTGACTGGTGTTACATATCCACCGGCACAATTTGACATTGGACACCGTCACAGATCTCGCTCGTGTGGTCGCAGATGCGCTGTTTTGGCCACTGAATTTCTCCGTGGTCACATTCCAACTGGGAGGAATTTACAGATTTTGATGTAAGTGTAACCGGTTATTTTTTTGCCCGATGCGGGATTCGATACGGGGTGTACTGCACCACAAGGCGACATCACTAACCGCTCGGCTAAAGGGTCAGACCCGTTAGCTAGGGACTAACGTGTCTTATTAGTAGTTTACATAAGTATCACTTTAAATATTCCTTGTGAGGAGATCTTCTGTTTTCAAAGTTGTGCTTAGGCTACTCTTAAGAGAACAATCTATCTTTACATTCAAACACAATTTGTCCTTTCATTTGAGCACAATCTCTTCCACGATGTACGCTCCTTCAGCGTGGTGACAACAAAAAAAACTACGAAGCGGGAAGTGGAAATAAAAGATAAAATCGGAACTTAATCACAATTACAAAACTAACGAGTGCGCCTAGTGGTCAATGACTGCAATCACACCCCATAGACACGACGATACCTGGTGTTGCGGCTTTCAGTTGGACCGGGATAGCCGGCTTCGGTCGGTGAGCAGGGCCATTTGTGACGGGGCTGGGCTGCGGCCGCACAGCGGTTGCCCCTCTTTCGACTCGCAATGCATGTTTGTGGAGAACCGAGTGCTAAATCACCTGTAGACGACTATTAATGATTTTATTGTTTCGAATAATCTGGACGTTTTTATGATTGCTGGGACATGGCTGTCTGCAGGGGACGCTGTTCCCCTGATTTTGCATATTTTCATATTCCCAGGCCCTCTGGAAGAGGGGGTAGCTGTTTTTTATAAGTTAGGTCTGAAGTGCCATCTTGTTACTTTTGGTAATTTTATGTCCTTTGAGGTTTTATGTTTTTTAATCACTGGCCTTCTTCCTTTACTCTGTATCTTAATATATAGGCCCCCTAATTCAGTTCGTTTTATTGAGTTTTCTGACCTATCTATTGTCATGCCAAAATATGACAGGGTGCTTGTTCTTGGTGATTTTAATATTCATGTGTGTTGTCATTCCCATGCCCTGACTTCATATTTTTTGGATCATAATCTCAATCAATCTGTGAAAGGGGCCACACATTACAAAGGTCACATTTTAGACCTTGTACTCTCATCTGGTTTTTCTCTGGAGCGTCTTAATCTGGTGGGTATGCCTGTATCTGACCATAAAGCGGTAATTTTCATCATCAAGTTCCACTACAGCTTGCTATTTCTAGTCACTATCCTAAAACGCACACTTGCATTCTCAACGTTGGCTCTGCAGTCAAATTCTGTGATGCTTTTAATTCATCATCCTTTAATCCCTCTTTATCCCTCCTCAATCCAGATGCACTGTTAAATTCATTCAATGATCAGTGCCTATCCATTCTCGACCAGATTGCACCATTTAAAACTGGGAAAAATAAATTAAATAACCTCCCCTGGCTGAATGATCCCACTCGTGCCCGTAGATGACTCTATAGAAAATCAGAATGACAACGGAAGGTCACATGTCTGAGTTAGCACGTAACACTCTTAAAAACCAAATATTAATTTACTAGATGGCAGTGTACTTCTCTGAACTAATATCAAGAAATAACAACAATCCTTAAGTTCTCTTTAGGGTAATTGATTCTGTTATCAATGGTCTCGCCACTTCTTTTTTTTTCTAACCTGATGTAGGGTTGTCTGAAAAATTTCTCATTCATTTTGTAAATAAGGTGGAAAATATTAGGTCCCAAATCCAGCCAGGCTCTTGCATTCATTCCATTCCCCATGTTAATTCTGCCTCTTTTACCCAGTTTCAACTAATTACACTTTCAGCATTAGAGTACAAATCAAGCCAGGCAATATGAATTCCTCCTCCTGCATCTTAGACATCATTCCCACTAAGCTGCACAAGGAGGTATTTTCAACTATTAGCCTCATTATTCTGCAAATTCTTAATAATTCTCTGACCTCTGGATCTTTTCCAGACAATTTTAAGCATGCTATTGTTCATCCATTGTTGAAGAAACCTGTCCTTAAGTAACTACAGACCAATCTCCAAATTGTCTTTTCTAGCCAAGGTTCTAGAGAAAGTAATTTCATCTCAATTGACTTCTTTTATGAACACTAATAGTATTTTTTTTAATGATCAGTAGTTTTTATTTTCCTTTAACACAAATACAGGCCATGACATCACACATGGATTACAGAGATGGAAGGAACAATTTAACAGGGCCTACTAGACAATATCGAGAGACAGACACATTTGGATTAAGGGTGATCATAAGACGAGTCTTAACAGTATACAAGACAGTAGGAACAGCAGAGAAAATTTAAAAAAAAACAAATAAAAACATAGTTGGCAGATAGACAGTAGTCTATAAATAGATCTTAAGATATAGATTAGTTGTCACAGATTACACGGGGCCTCTAATGAAGGAAATATAGTGCATCCACTTGGCCTCGTATTTTTCCACCTGGTTGATGAGTCTAAAGGAGAGTCGCTCGTGTGCTGCCACAATTCCCAGATGGGTGAACCATACATTGGTGTGAGGTAGGGTGGCCGACCTCCACTCTGTTACCATGAGCTTTCTACCCAACATCAGGGCTGTCTGGACCCACTCTGCCAGTGCTCGTGGAAGGGCTTTTAAAGGAGTAGGGTCTCCGAGAACAAAGAGGCTTGGAGAAAATGGGATGTCTGTTGTTAGTATGAGTTTGATATTCTCATATATAGCTGTCCAGAATTCTTGTGCAACACGGCAAGACCACAGCATGTGGATAAGCGTACCCACACCTCCTCCCCACACCTCCAGCAGTCAGGGCTGTCTCTTAGTTTCGCCCTGTATAACCTTGAGGGGGTCCAGTATACCCTGTTAATTATTTTGAACTGTACTAATCTTGTCCTGAGTTCCCATAATGTTTTCTTATAATTCCTTAAAATGTTTTCCCACTCCTGACTGGTAAAGGTAAGATTAAGATCGATCTCCCAAATTAACTTTAAATTGGATCCCAAACCATCAGAGTGTTTAGTCATCAACAAGTAATATTTTGAAGCTTCATGGCCTGTGCCAAACACCTTAACTATATCCGACAGTACATCTGAACGAGGCGGGGTTGTGGAGATAGACCCAAAAGTGTGAGACAAGAGGTGTCTTAGTTGAAGATATCTCCAGAACTGCTGTTGGGGGAGGCCATAATGTCGCACAAGCGCCGTGAATGATTTCATCGTACCACCACCATCATATAAATCCCCTATAACCAATATTCCTTTGCCCGCCCATTGTGTCCAAATAAATGTTTTTTTGTCAATCTTCAACTTGGGATTCAACCAGATACTAGCTGCTAAATTCAGGTGGGGATTGAATTTGAGTCTAACTGAGATTTGTTTCCAAATCCATTGAGTGTTGACAACTATCAGATGGGTCATAGCTTCTGTAGGCAGTGCAGCGGTTATAAGATGGAGGGGAGGGAGAGCATCACAAAGTGTACTTTCAATGCCAAGACAGGGGGGGGGGCGCTCGGGAGGTAAAGTCCAGTGGGCAAGATGCCTGAGACCAAATGCTTGGTAGTATAACAGTAAATTTGGGATACCCAGCCCACCCTGGTCCACTGGCCTTTGTAGTTTTTTCAAATTAAGTCGGGGGCGTTTACCATCCCAAAGGAATCTGTTACATAGCTTGTCAAATTGTTTGAAATATTTAAGCGGGATTCTCACTGGGAGTGCTTGGAGAATGTAATTGAACTTCGGTGTACAGGTCATTTTCAAAACATTAGCTTTCCCCCATAGTGACAAGTAAAGAGGAGTCCACCTTTCAATGTCTGCACTAAATTGACTCAGTAGAGGTTCGATGTTGACCTTCGTTAGATCATCTAATTTAGGGGGGAAGGTCACACCCAGGTATTTAATGCCATTGCTGGGCCAGGAGAATTTACCTTCCTGGAACAAGGTCTGGGGGCAGTACAAGGTTAAGGGGAGGGCTTCTGATTTTTGCCAATTAACTTCGTAACCTGATAAAAGAGAGAATCTGTCTATAATTGTAAGCAGTGCAGGAAGGGAGCGCTCAGGGTCTGAGACTAGAACTAGGATGTCATCCGCGTAAAGCATCAGCTTGTGTATTGATTGACCAATTTGTATCCCTGGAAATGCTGGTTCTAATCGAATGGCCGCCGCCAGTGGTTCCAGAGCAAGTGCAAATAGGCCCGGAGAGATGCCGTCGCCCTGCCTGGTCCTCCTACCTAGCTCAAACCAGGGTGAGATCAGGCCATTAGTTTGCACAGCAGCTTTGGGATGTGTGTACAGGAGTTGTATCCAGGTGATGAATGTATTGCTAAAACCAAATGACTCCAGGGTGAGGAATAGGTAAAGCCACTCAACCCTGTCGAACGCCTTTTCTGCATCCAGAGATATGGCCGCTGAAGGGGAGTTCGCATCACGAGTGGCCCACATAATGTCTATCAGGTGTCTGATGTTGTCAGCATAGTTACGTTTGGGGATAAAGCCCACCTGATCAGGGTGGATCAGGGTAGTGATGACTTTGTTGAGTCTGTTGGCTAGCAGTTTCGATAGCACCTTTTCATCATAGCCAAGCAATGAGATGGGCCTGTAGCTTTTACAATCTACTGGATCTTTACCATTTTTTAAAATTACAGTAATAACTGCTTCCATCAAGGAGGGGGGAAGGGAGCCATTTTGAAATGACTCTGTGTACATATCTAATAGCATGGGGGCTAACTCCAGTGCATAGCACTTGTAGAATTCAGCTGTGAAGCCGTCAAGGCCAGGGGCTTTACCTGATGGTAGGCTTCTAATGACCTCTACTATCTCCTCAACAGTGATGGGCTCATCTAATAACTCACGCTGCTCATCAGACAGAGAACATATATATTAAATCGTGTGACAATACTGTAAGAGGTTTTTGTCTCGCTCCCCATTTAATGTCAGAGTGAAATTAAATTATTTAATCAATAATTTGGGGGCTCGTCCGGGGTGCCTAACTCATATTCTTCTTTGCCTCACTCTGCACGGATCAAATCTGGCCGGCCAGTCTGGTGCTGGTGAAGGGATTGAAAAATCACCTAAGACCCAGGAAGTCTACCTCCCCTGAGGACAGCTCGTAACCAACTCCTGGGGTTGAGAAGAGACTGTTGTGAGATTGTGGGGAAAGGAAATATGTGATACAACTTTTTATTTAACTGAGGATACAGTACTGAAGACCACGTGAAGACGTTTGAAGGTAATGACATTCACTTAGGGCTGACGACCCATTGGCAAAGGAAATAATGAATAATGTCAATTGCATGGCCATGATAGGACATTTCCGGGTAAGAGTAACTGTGGATTTGAAGAATGGGGAAGAATAAAAGCAAACTTTTAACTGAGAAGTCTTATCTGACAGGATGTGTAAAAATTATGTGTGATAAACACGGTGATGACTCCTGTAAATAGTTTTCAGTGTGGGGAAAAGGCATTTAGATTTCCTGAAACTGGTAGTTTTACTGTAAAACAGCTGAAAAAAAGAGGAAAAAAACAGCTGCAAAAAAAAAACTGCAAGATAAGGAGAAGATGAATAAATATTAAAGTAAAAAAGGGACAGGTAAAGTGATCTTTAACATTAATGATGTGGAAAGAGGAAACAGAAAAAAAGAAACAGGCAAACGAATACTGAGAAGGGATATAAGGGTGTGTGTGTGTGTGGGGGAGACAAAATAATCACTGTCCTCCGCTTTCACAGAAGGACCTGGATCTCCTCCCCATCTCAGCCATTCATCAGAGACCCGCAGATCAGCAGTAACCTGCCGCAGACCGACGGCAGCCTGCCTGTCTATATCAAGAGGCCTGAGAACAACTGGCTGCTGCAGCAGAGGTCGTCACGCGGAGCTCAGCGACCACCCCACCTCCACACCAGGCAGGTACAGCCGGGATGAAACTGACCATCATAACTGGCAGACAACACCAATTATCGGCGCCATGCAGAGGTAGTGTGTGGCAAAATGAGAGCTGAACAAGATGACTCCCCGTATGAACAGCAGTTCAAGAACTGTTTCCTGGACGGCATGGAGGAAGAAATCAGCCGTCAGGTACACAAACACTGTGTGGGCTGGGACAGAGGACATTTCGCTGCCATTCAAGAGCATGCCATCCATGTTGAAAATAATTTGAAACGTGAAGAGACAAAACCATAACGAGCTAAAGCTCAGTTGACTGACAAGCTTCAAATGGCGCAGCTGGCACAGTTCCAGACTCAGCAGAGTATCAATAGAGGCGGAGGGAGAAGCAGAGGGTGTGGTGCCCCCCCCCCAGAACAGAGGCCTAGCTCCGAGTTGAGGACCCCGCAATGCAGGCCCTCGAGACGAGGGGTGTTGGAACTGTGGGGCCCCTGATCATTGGGCAAGAAACTGTACCAAACCAAGGAGGAGACGGGAACCTATTGGATACACACACAGTGTGTACACTGAAGATGAAGCGTGACTAGTGGCAGGGACAGGGGAGATTCCGGAGTCTGGTGAATTCACCCCCGACATCACACACACTAACACATGACAGCCAAAGAGCATTCAATGTGACAAAAGAGAGCACAATTGAGAATTTACCTGAAACGATTTTAGAAGTGACAGAGAGAGGGGGGAAAAAACAAAACAAAACATAATACTTTTTGGTTGGCTCCAGAGCTAAAGTTTCAGTAATGAAACAAAATGAATTTCAAGTGCCCCCGAAACTGAGTGGTAGATATAGTGACCAGGGGTTAAAGTGGGATTTGGTAAGTGGGGGATCTCTGTATTAGAGAGGTGGGCAAAAGTGCGGGAGTGATAGTCGGCCTCAATACTGTGTCTCAAATCAGGAAATTAACCCTACGAGCACATGCACACACACACACACACTACATGCTCAATAAATCACTGGCTACATGTTCAATTTAAAAATTGAAATGCATTTTAATCAGTCTTTTGTATTAGTTGAAAGTGCCACTGAACAGACTTCATGAATTTACTAATAGTCATCACAACATTTAATGTTCAAATTCCAATCATAATATAAAACAAACCAGTTTTTCAGCAATAAAAATTGAATGCTGAAACAAGCTAATAATAACTACTGGTAGCTAACGTTTGCTAGCTAGTTAGTTATTTGAATGAAAATATTGCATGGCCAGAGCTAAGGTCAGACAAACATAACTAGCTAGCTACCGGTAACGTTACCGGACGCTGCCGATAGTTAGCTTGCCGAGCAGCATTCAAACAACTAGCCAGCAATGTCAGCAACTAGCTAGCAACGTTACCGGGTGGAAGATAGCTAGTTAGCTAGCTAGCTAATGTTACGTTCGCTAACGTTAGTTGCTTGAATGAAAACCACAGCAGAGCTAGACAAAACTATTGGAAATACACTGAAGATACTCACTCTTTATGCCCCCCAATCCAAGATAATAGCGCAGGTAGCAGGTTGACGCTCTCTCGAGTCTTGTCTGCCTGGTGCGGTGAACTGACCCTGACCCGTGAGTGTGAAGCCAGTCTCTTTTGATGTCAAGTCTGGTGAAGCCACACAGCAGGCAGATGCGGGTCACGTGAGGACGCGATATCATTCAAACTTTTAGAAAAAGTAAAGTAGTATAAAAATAGAAGAACGACTTTATTTGCGATTTATTTTGTAATGCTTGTGAATTGGCTGCATCATGTTTTTTGTTTTAAATTTTATTGTGACAAAAAGGTTGAAATTACTCCTGTCTACAGAGTGCCGGATCTCAGCTCCGGTTGACTTGAGGGAGGAGGGGAAGTGCCGGTGTCGGGATCCGGGTAGCTCCGGCCAACTTTAATCACTGATAGTGACACTGTAGGAGCATCAGGTGTTGCAGTAAGATAATTATATACCATGCCATTGCCACTTGTCACACAAGCCGGTATTGGGGAGAGAAAGAAAAAAAAAACTCTTCCAAATGTTGCCCTGTAAATCTGTTAGCTAGAGATTTGATGATGTGTGCATTGGGCTTGGTATTGCATTGTACACAGGAAAGAATTATGGTCATCAGAGTATCAGACATCCCAGGTCAGTATGTACAATTAGGGCGTGGCAAGCCACTTGTACATATATCAATGGGATCTGCTGCTGTTAGGGCCAAGATCAATAACCTCTGATTTGCTTAAAATAGTGCATACTTGCATGTCACCACAGCACAAGTTCATAGAAGATTCTGATTTGCATGTTACAGCCAATGTAAGGAAGAAATAAGCCATGTAATGAAGGAATTGATGAGTTTGAGGAAGTTTGGTTCAGGCAAGGGAACGAAAGTGATTTTATGTCTAGTGAATGGATGTATTGAGATGATTATATGTGCACATTAATGGTTGTGCCGACCCCAACCGTAACCCAGCTCCACTGGGTGTGTAACTCGACACCCACATCGGCCTCTAGTCAAAACAGTTGACACCCAGTGGGAGGATTTAGGGCCATGGGTCACTCAGTGTTCACAAGACCGCACGTGGGAGACTAGAGGAGAAGGAATGCAATCCTCACCCCAAATGTAAGCATATAGGTGCCCATTTCAGAGCACTTTTATAGGAAAACAGACTGTGCATTTAGCACAGAGCAGTAAATTCAACTTGAGAGGGTGGGGAAATTTCCCCCAGTTAACCATTGACTCACCAGAGTTGCAAGGAGTGCCACAAATTTTAAGGGCAACAGAGAATTACGATGCGGGGATTAGTTAAAGGGGATGAACCTCTCCATGTGACACCCAAGAGCACATACCATCCATTTCAGGCACAATATCTGCTCAAACCAGAAGCAGTAATAGGTATAACACCAGTGTTTAACAATTTGCTGGCAGCAGGAGTCATTATTCCATGTGCTCATTCACCAGTGAGAACACCTATCCAGGCCTCCAGACTGCGACCATTTTTTTAGAGTGTGCGAGTCAAAATTAATTGGTGCGAGTGCACAGTTCATTCACATTACTGTCTCGATGTTTTGGTGTGCCTTGCACAGGCAGGCTCCTGCTGCGCCAAGTGGTTGAAATAGATTTAAAAGGCTACTTTTTTTCTTCTCCCCCTGCGCTCTCAGTCAATTATCTGTCTAACAACAGTGGTGCTGGCAGCTGTAATCCTGTGCGTACATTTTTTATTATTTTGTTCGTTTTTTTGTTTTTGTTTTTTTGCCACTCACTCCATTTGACGCAAATACATTTGAAGGCCGATTGGTGTTAACGTCACTTGCTAATAGCGCACGGTGCGTACAGGATTATGGCTGCCAGCGCCATTCGAAACATCCAAAACAAAACTCCATAGCGTTAACGTTACCAGTTCCTGTGTTCCAAAGATGAAGCGGTTTATAAGTGATTATTTTAAAAAACAAAATGATGAGAGACAGGAGAAAGCTGGAGACGAGAGACAGGAGGGAGCTGAGGGAGACGAGAGAGAGAGGGGGGCTTGTGGAGACAATGGGGAGGAACCGAGAAGTCCCGACTCAGACAACGATGGCTGCGGGGAGACTGCAGGTGCAGACAGGGAGGAAGAGCCCAAGCGTAAGATGAAAAAATACACCTTTCAACCACAATGGCTAACGCAGTACCCGTGGTTGCGTTACAAGGAGAGTGCTATGCTGTGTGTGTATTGTAAGCAGTGTGGTCCGTCCACTGCTGGCAACTCTAAATGTATCACCGGGTCCACACAGTTTAAGCTCAAAAGTTTGAAGTTGCACAACGACAGCAAGAAACACAAAGCCTGCAGGGACCGATGTATCACCCAAACCACCGAGCCCCTCCTGTCCTCTTCAGTGAGTAAATGAGAGCAATCGCTCAACAGAGGAAAATGAAATGGTCATAAAGTTGAATTGCAAGGGGTGAATGAATGCTGCAGCTGTTAATTGAAGTTAAATGATTTTTTATTGTTATTTGTCTCCAGAGGGGCAGTTGGTTGTGCAGCAGTAAATAACACAAGACAAACACCAAGGCAATTAAATACAACATAGAATACATGATATAGAAACATTCATGTTGTTGTGCTTTGCTTTTATTTCATAACATTTTTTGTTGGTTTCTTTTAAAATTCTATTAGAAGATGACCTATTTTGTCAGCCACTGCTTGCGGCAGAGCAACTTGAGTAATACCGTGTGTTACCGAGAAAGAAAAAAGGGTGCGACCAAATTATGTGCTGGTGTGACCAACTGAGAAAGTTGGTAGCACCAGTGCTACCAGGGGAAAAGTTAGTCTGGAGTCCTGCACCTGTCTTTCCAGTTAAAAAGATAAGGCCAGATAATCAGCCAGCAGAGTGGCGATTTGTGTAAGATTTGCAAGCAGTACGTGCAGCAGTACACGCACGGGCACCTGTTGTGCCTAATCCACATGCAGTACTTTCACAGGTCCCACCAGGTAATATGTGGTTCTCTGTAATGATTTGGCTAATGCATTTTTCAGTGTTCCAGTTCATCCAGACTCTCGGTATTGGTTTGCTTTTACGTTTCAGGGTAACATATACATGGACCAGGATGCCACAAGGTTATGTAGGTTTTGCATGCAAGTCTGGAGAGTTTAGATTTTCCAGCAGGCAGCATGCTGATACAGTATGTTGATGATTTGATGATCTGTTCATCAACACAACAAGCTTGTGAGATTGGTACCATTACATTGCTAATACATCTAGGAGAACAAGACTAAAAAAAAAAAAAAAAAAAAAAGGTAAACACTGAGCTCAAAACAAGTGGAAGCCATCTTCAAAATTTGAAAACCTTGCACTAAGAAACAATTGATGTCATTTTTGGGGATGACACACGATCTGTGATTACGTGTGTGTGTGTGTGTGAGTGTGTGTGTGTGTGTGTGTGTGTGTGTGTGTGTGTGTGTGTGTGTGTGTGTGTGTGGAGGCTCCAGTATTGACTATCATGCATGGCCGTGGACTAAAACCAATTGACAATGTGACGTAGACAGAGGCTGCTGATGCAGCTTTCATTCGACTGAAACAGATTTTGACTACCACGCCCATGTTGGGACTGCCCGACCCTGACAGAACATTCACACCGAATGTGGATGAAAAGGCGGGGTTTATGGCTTCTGTTATATTACAAGAACATTGTGGGGGGGGCAGCGACCCGTGGCATATTTTTCCTCAAAACTAGATAGTGTAACATTGGATCTGCCTCTGTCTAAGAGCAATAGCGGCAGCAGAAAAAGCCATATGCATCATGGGATATAGTCAGAAAGTCACACTATTAGTACCTCATTCAGTGGCCTCTCTTCTGCTAGAGCAGAAAATGGCTCACTTGTCTCCAGCACGCTGGCTGAGCTATAACAATATTCTCTATCTCTCTGCCTAATATGGCTCTGCCTAATGTTGAGGTAAAATGTAGCACAACTCTAAATCATACCACCCTGCGCCCTGCTTCTGAAGATGGGGAACCTCATGATTGTTTAACCACGATAGCACACAAGTATGCAGCCCAAGAGTGGATTTAAAGGAAACACCTCTAATTAACTCTTACTATGTATGGTATGTTGATGGATGTGCTAGAAAAAATCCAATTCCAGGGCAAATTGAAGTTGGATATGCAGTAGTGGATGATCATGATGTCATTGAAAGTGCAGGCCTCCCAGGTCATGTCTGCACAGGCAGCCGAACTGATTGCATTAACGCGACTTGCAAACTAGCAGAAGGAAAATCATTGACTCTGTACACTGATGGCAGACATGCATTTGGAGTTGGACATGATTTTGGCACACGTTCCTGTCTGTTTGTTTTCTTATTATGTAAAATTGGCACATGGGAAGGACCATGTGTTAAAAGGGGGGATGGTGGACACAGAAAAAAAAACACTGGTTTATGAGAGATATCACAAATTATTCCTACATTTTTTGTTGTTGTTCCAAATGGTTAATTTGTTTTTAAAATAATGCCACAAGAGGGCAAACCACACAAGCCTCAAGCCACCCTCCCCCCTGACCACCTGTTCGACCACCTAAAGATGGATTTTATTAAGCTAATATTGTCTTAGGATCGTTATGTTTTCTAAGTGGGTTGACGTTTTCCCTACAGGAAAGGCAGATGCCTCCACAGTAGCAAAGGTGCTGATAAGACAAGATTATTCCCAGATGGCGGGAATACCATGAAAGATCAGCAGTGATAATGGAAGTCACTTTGTAAATAGTGTTATTAAACAACTTGCAACATTTTGGGGTATTAATCTGAGGCAACACTGTGCCTATCATCCAGAGTGGTGGAGCAGTGGAGAGAGAAAATGGGATGGTTAAACAAACTGCTCAGATGTTGTGATGAGACAGGACTGACATGGATAAAAGCACTACCGTTAAGTGTCAATGACTATGAGCGCAAGAGGAAGGGCTGCAACAGGTCTATCACCTATGAAATCCTCACAGGCTGCCCCATTAACAGGGGTCGCGTTAACCCAATATCTTCCGTCTTTGACTGATTTTTTTTTTTTTTTGTTAACAAGGACGGAAAAATCTAAAGGCTATCCGTCATTTGACCGATTAAATTCACATGCAACATCGTCAATAAACACACGCAGACCACCTGTTGTAGACCCCACTGTCCACTTGGTGGCGATTGTGCATCATTAATTAGCTGTGCGTCTCGTCTTCGTCGCCAACTTGTTTTAAACAAGCTAAGTAGGCTATCACAAAATATCACGGCAGCTGAGTGTTCGGAGTTTCTTTCCAAAGCCGAATGTGGTTGATAAACGAGCCGGTGAAAAAAGAGGGATTGATGAGGTGGAGGATGAAAGACGAGAAGAACCTGAAATTAATTCTGACGATGACGAACAGGCCAGCGGCAGCTGACGACAACGAGCAGGCAGAGTCTGCGGAGCAAGCAAGCGGTAGCAACCCCACGACCAAGAGAGAATACCTGGTTTAGTGGGAGCAAGAATTTTTCTCTCTTATAAATGCATAATCTAAGTTTGTTCCTCTGTCTATATTAGCATTATCCTGCATATTAAATGTATTGTAGCGAATTCGGAGGGCAACCACAGGAACTGCCGCGGCCGAGACGCGAACCCGTATCGCCCGCACCGCGGGAGACATCGCTAACGGGTTCGCGCCGCGGCAGTTCCTGTGGTTGCCCTCCGAATTCGCTACAGTATTGTGGTCGATTGTTTTTGAAAATTGAAAATTAAATAGGCTGTATCTCATTAAAAAAAAGTCAATATGACGGGTAATAATTGATGACCGAATTTTTACGACACTGTTCGTCATCAAGACGGACAATGAGAAAGTCTAGCGCGACCTCTGCCCATGGATACTGGAATAGCCCTTCCCCCGCAAAAGCAGGTCCTTAGCTCAGACCTCATGGAGGATGTAATAATTAACTGTTGAATGCAACTAAACAAAATGCTGAGTTCTATTCACATGCAGGTGAGAGCGGCACTTCCACAGCCAACAGAGGGTCAGCTGCACTACCTGAAGCCAGGAAATTGGGTGCTGATAAAGGACCTAAAGAGGAAACGTTGGCGGAAGCCCCACGGGTGGGGCCTCACCAAGCACTCTTGACCACACCTACAGCAGTGAAGAGAATCAGCTGGACACACGCCAGCCACTGCAAGAAGGTGCCATCACTGGAGATGGAGGTCCAGGGTGAGAGACCCGCTTTGCTCACAAACGAGGAAGAGAAGTAGACGTAGCTCAGGGGAACGATGTATGGTCTTGCAATGATAACTATTGTGATTGTCAGTCCCATTTTATAGGTTTTGATTCCCTGCAAGATAACAATGTGGTAACAACGACCCCCATTACATTCTCATTCAACACCTTTTGCCCCCACCATAGCCAAATTGCCGGACGTAAAGATGACAGGTGATCGTCTTTTTGTGCAGGAGAGCTGTGTGTGATAGAGATAGCTGTTTACTAACCACTGATCCTACAACTCACCCTGGTTGAAGTTTGGTCGAAGTTGGAGAAGTTTATTGGTCATGATTAAGCGACAATTACTATGGTGTCAGTAGATGAGGAACAGAATATTGTAAAGTGCGGGTCACAGACTGACTTACAGTTGAGGGCTTGAAACAGTCTGCGGTCTGGTGCCAAAAAGATGGAAAACTAACATGCCCTATAGATGCAGACTGGCCACCAGGACATCAATCACAGTTATGTAAAGATATTGCTAACAACACAGTAGCCATCCAGAGTTTTGGAACCCCTCTAATACGTGTAGACACTTTGATACCTATAGGGGAAGTCTACCTATAGCTATGATGAAAGAATGGGCCACCTCTCATAACTTTACTAATTGTTGAATTTGTCAGAAATTATCTATATCGTCTCAATCACCTATGGTAGTTTCAGTGCCGTTGTCTGCAGCGGACTTTAGGGTGTTCGATGTTAACCTATTGGACACCTCCTCAGTATGTCTGAAGGTTTATTCATAATGATCTACCCGATAGTGAGGTAGATATAATCTCATTTGCCTTGTCTGAGTTCAATAAAGTTCATAGGCTGTGTGAGTTGAACTATGCATTATTATGGAAGGTATCCAGTTTGAAACAATGGTAAATGCAGTGCTTTGATATCGTGTAGAGTTTCTGGTTGTGCCTGCTAACTGTAGTAACGATATAGAATGTAAGCCTATGACTGAATCTGGGGCCCATTCAGCTCGATGGAATTTGCAAATACAGTTGTCATTTTTAGGTTTTACTGTGTATAATTGAGCTAGGCCTATATTCTCTACTAAGTCACTGGCTTGCAACTCTTTATTTACATGACCTGTTCTTCATGTGCATGCCCTGTCTGATGTTTTTTTGTGTGTACAGGACCCCAGTTATGAAATTACCAGACACTACTCGTTGTTAATAGAACAGTAAAGACAACATTCAGTAAGCAACCTGTACAGCCTGAAAAGGTCTATCTGATTTGTGGTGATCAGGCTTGGAGCTGTTTTCTGAAACAAACCCACAGTAGGTGTTATGTTGCATTTCTGGTGCCCTTAATCAGACAGGGGTCCGCATCAAAATTATCATCACTCCATCGCAAAGCTAAATGTGCCTTATCAACTGCTCAGCATACATTTGCCATATTGATACCCTCGTCTGGTATATATGCAGCTCAGGGTGAGTTCAAGTCACTCGCTACTGTGTTAGAACGTCACATGAACATCTCTACAGCTGCTGTCATGGCCACGGCGAGATGCTTACATGATGTTGGACGTGTAGCAACTTAAATAGGATGGCACTGGATCTTCTTTTAGCCTCACAGGGTAGTTTATGTAAAGTGATCTCCACTGAATGCTATGCATATATTACTAGCAATAATGCTGAAATATCAATATTGAAACATGATACTGAACAAAGAGTAAAAGATTTACATACTGTTCAGGGGTGTGTTTGGCCCCTTGGCATTTGTGGGTGCGTCGTTCATGGGTACTCTGATTTTTGGGTATTCTGTTTTCCCTTATTGTTTTTGTCTTTACTTGTATGATTGGGGCGATCCGTAAATATTGTATTAAGACTGTACTTAGTCCGTACAAGTCAAATATTCTCCTGATCCCTATGATTGTGATGATGACAATGTGTGATGATGTTTGTCATTTATTCATTGTTTAATGTTTCTGGGGACTATGTTATGTTTTAGAGCATTCACATAAGTTTTTTCCCAAATGTCAGCACTGGGTTTTTTCTTGTAATATGGCTGCTCAAATTAGTGTAGGTAACTTCTCGAGTCTTTTACTCATTTTAGTCAAGAGTGGGTTGAGATGTTTGGCTCGAGAGGACATGGGATGATTGTGACTTCTGTCTGACGGCTGAGTTTATATGGAGTGTGTTGATATAAATCTAGTGCATCTCAGTTGGCTTACAACTGGCAGATAGACCTCACAGTCATTCTGTGTGAGGTAAGATGTTCCCCAAGATATATATCGATTGTTATGTTTTCTTTGATGCTTTACCTAGACGATTTGTTGTTGATTAAAGTAATCAAAAGGGGGGATTGTGGGGGCAGTTTACATATGTATGTTGCTTACTTTTAATCATTGACCACAGATCAGCTATACTATGTTTACATTGCCTGAATGGATGCCTGGGGGCTCATGTTTAGCAGGACAGAGTCGGTGTTAAAAGTGCCTCTTGTAAATATGGTAAGGGCCTGATAACAAAGGGAGGTGTGAAAGCACTTTTAGTGTCATGGGAGAAGACAGGATGATGGACAGACTGTTAAGTGTGCACCATTGTGGTGGCAACTACCTTCACTTTCATGACAAGGCGAATCCAGGCCGAACCACTGCTTTGGTGAGGAGTCTCCTTCGAGACTGCCGGCCAGAGAGATGCAGTTGGCGAACGCATGCAGTACGAGGGTGGGTGTTTGAACATAAATAGGGATCGATTGGCCACTAAATTGGGAGAAAAAGGGAAAAATTAGAATAAATTTATAGAGACTATCTTCCCTTCATGACAAAGAGACTCTGGGTACATATCATTGTAATCGAAACAATGGGCGTTGCTCTACTGCATGGTATAAAGATGGTGTGCTCCGAGATCGGGACACGCACAAGCGTCTGAGCTTGTGCATCTGTTCATTGAACATACAGTGCATCCGGAAAGTATTCACACCCCTTCACTTTCCCCACATTTTGTTGTTACAGCCTTATTCCAAAATGGATTAAATTCCTTTTTTTTTCTCATCAGTCTATACACAATACCCCATAACGACAAAGTGAAAAAGCATTTGTAGAATTTTTTGCAAATGTATTAAAAATAAAAAACTGTGATATTGCATGTACATAAGTATTCACACCCTTTGCTATGACACTCAAAATTGAGCTCAGGTTCATCCTGTTTCCACTGACCATCCTTGAGATGTTTCTACATCTTGACTGGAGTCCACCCGTAGTAAATTCAATTGATTGGACATGATTTGGAAAGGCACGCACCTGTATATATAAGGTCCCACTGTTGACAGTGCATGTCAGAGCAGAAACCAAGCCATGAAGTCAAAGGAATTGTCTGTGGACCTCCGAGACAGGACTGTATTGAGGCACAGATCTGGGGAAGGGTACAAAAAAATTTCTACAGCTTTGAAGGTCTCGAAGGGCACAGTGGTCTCCATCATTCGTAAATGGAAGAAGTTTGGATCCACCAGGACTCTTCCTAGCGCCAGTATTGGTTGTGGTTGCTATACTTACCAAGCCTCCCTTCCGGTCTGCCTGCGTTACAGTCTGGGTTGTTCTTTCGGTTTTAACTAAATGGCAGCTGCCGCACGTTTCCATCTGCGTTGTGTGATTCATTGATGTCGTCTCTCATTACTGGCGTGGTGGCAGCACTTACCAGACTTACGCCCCGAGGACTGATATTTACCGAATTAATCGCGGTAGCCCTTCCAGGGGAATCACAGGGTAGTTACGTCTACCACCAGACGCAGCTGGGCTAGCTCAGACACAGTTGTGCTAGCTAAGTGGGCAGCATGGCGACACACAGAGCACCGACGCAGTGGTGTTTAACAAAGATCGAGACGGTGAACTCTTTTGAGAACTGGCGTCAGAACCTGCTTTATATACTGTCACTCGACGCTGGGTTTGCCCCCTTCCTGCACGATGGCGTGGAGTGGGAGAAGAAGTCTAAAACGTCCCCTGTCCGGGGATTCACAGATGATGGTGAAGATATTCGCTCGCCCCGACGTCGCAATAAAGAACAGAAGGTAACCATATTAGAGCTAATGTTGGGACAGATAGCCAATTATTGTCCTGTTATTTCTCGTCACAGCATAGTCAGGAACTCCACATCTGTTGACGGCATATGGCAAGCTATTTGTCTACATTATGGCTTTCAGTGCACCGGGGCTGTGTCTGAACTCCCCAAGTCAAAGCAATCCATCCCTGTCCGGACAAGGAGGTCATGTCCCCTTTGTAAATGTGCCGGCAGGCCTGATAATCATTTCCTCAGCAAATGTTCCTTTCTGCTCCCCCAAGATAAAATGTACATGGCAAAGTCGCGCCAGGTTTTGGGAGAGCAGGTCGAGCCTGATGAGGTAGAGGAGTGCGTTAGTGGGAAGCCAACGCCATCTAGTGGTGTGAAACGTGTACTTATCAAACAGTCCCCTTACCTCGATGCCTTCCATGGACGTGTGCGTCTCACCGTTGATAGTGGGGCAACAGGCAACATGATGAGGGCCTCATGCGCGACCAGGCTGGGCGTCACCGTCACAGGAAGTACGCAGTCCGCATTCCAAGCAGATGGCTCGTCCCTTGTGAAAGTATTGGGAGACACGGACACACTTCCAGAGAGATGGCCATGACCTCTATTTTGAGGGCCTCGTTGTTGAGAATCTCGAATCTGACATCCTGGCTGGAATTCCCTTTATGGAAAAGAACGACGTCTCCATCAGACCAGCCAAACACCAAATCTGCATGGGCGAGGATATATATCGCTACGGCACCCTCCAAACACCGATGGACAGGCATGCCGTACGGCGCGCGCACGTGCTCCGCGCTCCGGATAAATCTACTGTGTGGCCAGGGGAGTACATTGAGCTCGAGCTGCCTCCTGAGCTGTGCAATGTGGACAGTGAGCTGGCTGTTAAACCACACGTCGATGCCTCATGTGACCAGTCTGACACACAGCAGTGGCCTGCCCCAACTTTGCTACGGGGTGTGTCCGGGAAGATCCGTGTCCCAAATCTCACTGGCGAGCTGCGGCTGGTCCAGAAAAGCCACCGTCTATGCCGTGTCCGCGCCACATATGTCCCATCACTCAGTGGCGCCGCCATGCCAGCTGATCCCCCCAAACCGGCCCCGACGACCATGTCAGCCTTGTCCTCTGACCTTGTCGCTCTGGATCCAGATAACATCATGCCTGCTGACATCAGAGGTGAGTTCCGTGCCCTGCATAGAGAGTTTGATGTAGTGTTTGATCCCCACTTTGAAGGATATAACGACGCTGTGGGTCTGTTCCAGGCCAGGGTGAACATGGGACCTGTCCTACCTCTGCCCTTCACCAACAGGTCGGCCTGGCTCGCCATACAGGCAGGGTGCTCTGACCTCAGACGGACCCGTGCTCACCTCCGTCAGGGTACGCATCCATCCAAGAAGCTGACTAACATTCGTGATGTGAAACGTTACCTGAACGTCACCACAGTGGCTAAGGACGGCCTCCTAGTTGTTCGCCGGCACACACCCCTCACAGCCTCAACGGACTGCATCGTTGTGCCTCGGTCTGTCCTCGATGGCCTACTGACCTGTCTCCATATCAAGCTCGATCACCCCACCGGCACCCAGTTGAAGACAGGTGTGCAACGCTACTTCTACGCATTGGGTATGGACTCTGCTGTGCAACGTGTCTCCAGTGGCTGCCACCAGTGTGCAGTTCTGAAGAAAGCCCCTGCGTTCGTATCTGACCACTCTACAAGTGACCCTCCGGAAGTCGTCGGGTCTTCTTTCGCGGCTGATGTGTTCAGGTGGGACCGCCAGTTCATTCCGATTGTCCGGGAGTGTGTCACGTCTTTCACGCTGTTTTGTCTCATCGACGATGAGCGCAGAGACACTCTCAGGGCCGCTTTAACCTGCTCATGTAAGGATCTGTGCCCTCTCGACGGCCCCTTTGCTGTGATCAGGACTGACCCTGCCCCTGGTTTTGCTGCATGGGCAGGGGATGGGGCCCTCGCTATGCACAGACTAGTTGTTGAGGTGGGCAATGCCAAGAATGTCAATAAGAACCCAGGGGCGGAGAAGGTTGTTCAAGAGATTCAGGGGGAGATTCTTCGTCTCGAGCCTAACTGTAGGGCTGTTACTCCCCTGTTACTCTCTGTCACCACGGCCAACCTGAACAGTCGTGTTAGGTCACGTGGATTGTCTGCCCGTGGAATGCTGCTTCAGTGTGACCAGTTCTCCCATAGGCAGTTGCCTGTGGTCGACCAGGACCTCATCTTGAAACAACACTCGGAGCGTGTCACCAACCATCCGTACAGCATGAAGTCAAAGGTGCCCTCTGGTCGTGTGGCCGTGCCTCCCGCAATTCGACCTGGTGAACTGGTGTTCTGGTATGGTGACCGGAATAAGTCAAAGGCCCGTGACAGGTACCTCGTCACGAGCGTGAATGGTTCATGGTGCAATATCCAGAAGTTCACGGGGTCTCAACTCCGTCGCACCTCCTACAGGGTCAAGCTGGGTGACTGCTACAACGTGGAAGGTCCCTCTACGGCCTCTGAACCCCTCGCGGATGATTTCGCATCTGATGAGGACTTGGACAACCCTGCCCCACACTGCCCTGACATACCGCCAGCCATTGCCGAGCCCCCACCTGCACCTTGCCTGCCTTGCGATAACGATATGAGGCTGGGGGATGGGACTGTTCCTCCCGTCGAGGTCGAGCCTGGGGGGGGGAGCTCCCCTGGCGAGTGTGTGCCTGCTCTTGCACCTGATGCTGCACCTCGACGCTCGGAGCGTCGCCGGCGCTTGCCGCGGCATTTAGAGGACTTTGTACTTTAGGCCAGTTGTTGGTGTGTACTGGTGATAATGTTTTGTCGTACCTTATAGGTCTAGTTATATAGCCTGAGCTGTGATGTTGCCTGGTGTTCTGTGATGTTATTGTTGTACTGTGTGAAGGGGGGGGGGTCTTTCTTTTGGAAAAAATGGGTAACGCCAGTATTGGTTGTGGTTGCTATAGTTACCAAGCCTCCCTTCCGGTCTGCCTGTGTTGCAGTCTGGGTTGTTCTTCCGGTTTTAACTAAATGGCTGCTGCCGCACTTTTCCATCTGCGTTGTGTGATTCATTTATGTCGTCTCTCATTACTGGCGTAGAGCTGGCCGCCCAACCAAATTGAGCAATCGGGGGAGAAGGGCCTTGGTCAGGGAGGTGACCAAGAACCCGATTGTCACTCTGACAGAGCTCCAGCATTCCTCTGTGGAGATGGGAGAACCTTCCAGAAGGACAACCATCTCTGCAGCACTCCACCAATCAGGCCTTTATGGTAGAGTGGCCAGACGGAAGCCTCTGCTCAGTAAAAAGCACATGACAGCCCGCTTGGAGTTTGCCAGAAAGCACCTAAAGGACTCTCAGACCATGAGAAACAAGATTGTCTGGTCTGATGAAACCAATAGTGAACTCTTTGGCCTGAATGCCAAACGTCACGTCTGGAGGAAACCAGGCACCTCTCATCACCTTGCTAATACTATCCCTGCAGTGAAGCATGGTGGTGGCAGCATCATGTTGTGGGGATGTTTTTCAGTGGCAGGAACTGGGAGATTAGTCAGGATCGAGGAAAAGATGAATGAAGCAAAGTACAGAGAGATCCTTGAGGAAAACCTGCTCCAGAGCGCTCAGGACCTCAGACTGGGGCGAAGGTTTACCTTTCAACACGACAACGACCCTAAGCACACAGCCAAGACAACAAAGGAGTAGCTTTGGGACAAGTCGGTGAATGTCCTTGAGTGGCCCAGCCAGAGCCCAGACTTGAACCCCATTGAACATCTCTGGAAAGACCTGAAAATAGCTGTGCAGTGACGCTCCCCATCCAACCTTACAGAGCTCGAAAGGATCTGCAGAGAAGAATGTGAGAAATACCCCAAATATAGGTATGCCAAGCTTGTAGCTTCATACCCAAGAAGACTTGAGGCTGTAATCGCTGCCAAGGGTGCCTCAACCAATTACTGAGTAAAGGGTGTGAATACTTATGGACACGCAATATTTCAGTTTTTTATTTTTAATAAATTTGCAAAAATTTCTACAAAACCTTTTTCGCTTTGTCATTATGGGGTATTGTATGTAGATTGATGAGAAAAAAGTGAATTTAATCCATTTTGGAATAAGGCTGTAACATAACAAAATGTGGGGAAAGTGAAGGGGTGTGAATACTTTCCGGATGCACTGTATATTAAATCATGTGACAATACTGTAAGAGGTTTTTGTCTCGCTCCTCATTTAATGTCAGAGAGAAATTAAATTATTTCTTCAACAATGCATAAAGACATTTTGACTCATTTCGGCAAGGATTGCCTTAAACTTAATCTGCAAGAGATCTGTGGTGCCTTCAGTTGAACAGAAAGTCTTGTCGTCCATGGTGTGCTGCTTGGTCTTGGGGGCTCACAAGAGCAAGCTGCTGCTGGACCTGTGGCTGCAGACTAAGCTTTGTTGGGTTAAACATTTCAGGGAGGTGCATGTCCATGCTTACATTGAAATGCTCATAGAAGGATTTTTTATTTTTATTTTTTTTTCATTCCTGAAAAAGACAGTTCAGCCTGTGTGAGCGCTAGAAATATATTGGCTTCGTTTTTTAAACATACCGATGTTGAGACGCGTATTTTCCAAACACCACGTCTCAGTTGCTTTCAAACCCCAAAACACGCTGTGCCAGAAATTGGTCCACCCCAAGGATCGGGTCCCCCAGCACAAACGAGCAATGCAATATAGTGTATGCTGTTAAGTGCCGGGAGGACTGCCATGACTTGTACATTGGAGAAACTAAACAGACGCTGGCCAAGAGGATGACACAACACAGAAGAGCTAACACGTTAGGCCAGGACTCTGAAGTCTACACCCATCTACAGGCCAGTGGCCACTCCTTCAAGGATGAGGATGTGCACAGCCTTGATAGGGAGGAATGCTGGTTTGAACAGGGAGTCAAAGAGGTCATCTATGTGAAGAGGGAGCGACCACTCCTGAACCAAGGGGGCGGGGGGGGGGGGCTAAGAGTACATCTGTTGCCATCTTACAGTGCTGTGATTGCAAATATTCCCAAATTCTCTGTGAATAGTACACATGGCCATTGAAACTCTAGTTAATGGTCATGCCTGTTTGCATATGAAACTGGTCGTTGGTTTCGGTCGTTATGCAACTGTATTGTTTATAAGGGTGGGGATACCTGCAGTCAGTTTAGACTGAAGAGGTCACTTAGATGAGTGATGAAATGTCTGTGTCAATAAATGTATCCAGATAAACTGATTCAACTTTCTTTGATTTTTAATCAATGATTGTATCATCAAGCATAATCTCAATTTTATGTTTTTAACTAAAACTTGGTTAGAGCAAGACAACAGCGCAACTGTTCTTATTGAGTCAACCCCTGCCGACTTCTGTTTTGTGAGCAAAACCAGAATGCATAATAAAGGATGTGGCGTTGCCATTTTGTTTAATGATTCACTCCAATGCAAGAAGATATGGAGATTTGGCTTCTTTTTAATATGTGACTCTTCAGTTGAATTCCTCTTCTCGAGTCATATTTCTAAATATCTATATGCCACGCAAATACATTGCAAACTTTTTTGATGACTTAACTGAACTGCTGTCTATGATCTGTATTGAATTTGACAGTGTAGTTATTGCTGGTGATTTAAACATCCATGCTGACCACCCCCAGGACAGAGGAACTAAAGAACTGTGTTGTGTTTTTGACTATGGACTGACTCAGCATGTGATGGAGCCCACACACAACAAGGGACACTCTCTGGACTTAATTATCTCCAAGGGTCTGAACATTTCTAAGGTTGGGGTGACTGATGTCGCTCTCTCCGATCATTTCTGTGTTTTCTTTGAGAGCACTATCTCTGTGCACACAAATACTCAAACAGGCAATCACAAAACGGCATATCACTGAAAGCACCAGTGAAATATTTATTCAAGCTTTCTCTTCCACACCCGCCCTCTCTTGGGTCTCAGTCAATAAGCTTGTAGATAATTTTAATTCTAAAATTACAGATGTTATCGATGCCATTGCACCTGCTAAGGTTAAGGTGGTCTCTGATAAGAAAAGATCTCCATGGAGATGTGCCACGCTGGTCAGAATAGAAAAAAGAGTGTCATAAAGCTGAATGCAGGTGGCAAAAAACAAACCTTACTGTTCATTATGACATCTATAAAGAGAGACTGCGCATTTATTCAAGTTGGAACTGAGAAATGCAAGGCGATCCTACTTCTCTGACATCATTGCCAAAAACGATAATAATGTACGTCCCTTGTTTGCTACTGTTAACAGGCTAAAAAACCCTCCTGTGGCAGTAGCCTCTGAATTTCTATCTACCAGGGCCTGCAATGAATGTGCCTCCTTCGTCATTGACAAAATTCAGAAAATTAGACAGGCAGTCAGTTCCTCCATACTAGGTACAGGGCATGTGTTGTCCCACCTAAATTCAATTAAAATAGCATGACACAATTTGATCCATCCATCCATCCATCTGCTTATTCTGCTCTCAGGGTCGCGGGGATGCTGGACTCTATCCCAGCAGTCACTGGGCGGCAGGTGGGGAGACACCCTGGACAGGCCGCCAGGCCATCACGGGGTCCACCCCCCCCCACACACACACACACACACACCAGGGTTCTTACAGTCATGAAAAACCTGGAAAAGTCATGGAAATCTATAATGCAATTTTCCGGCCCTGGAAAAGTTATGGAATATATTGTGACGTGAATGAGCGTAGGACTCATCAATCACGTGACACGGCGAGCATGGACTCACCCAGTTGATTGAACTGAATGGGTGGAGCTGGATAAGTCTGGGCAGACAGCGCATTGGGGAGAGAGCATTTCGCTGCTGCGGCTGGGTACTCTTGTGGGGAGGGTGGCTGGTCGTTCGCAGTTATTTAGGACTGCTGGCGACGAAGACAATCACCTCTTCCGGCGCTAGGAGGGGAGGTCTGCTGCCTCCTGTAGAAAGTTAGGGTTGGCACTAGAAGAGTGCCGTAGCCGCCCGTGCTCTGTGTTGTTGCATGCGGTCTATGTGATACCCACACCGACTGGATTCTTTCCACGCCGTCCAACGAAGCCCTTTCCCCGGGGAGTTGGACGGCGTCCCAAGCTCAGACCCCGGGGCAGGGTCTCGCCGAGTGGACGAGTTAAGTAGTATTTTAAAAGACATTAATTCTTACATGTATTCCTGTATTTGTATAATGTGTGTAGGCGTATTTTTAGAGATTGTGTAGTGAGGAAGAACAGGGGCTGGAGGGGTAAACTGCAAGCCTAGGCGGGCATTCAGATTCCGCTTAAATCTGTTGGGTGTGTAGAGTGCCGTGATTGGCCAGTTGCAGTGCCTCACGTTCTGAGGGTGCCAGTGTGTTGTGCCCTGAATGGGGTGGTTTTAAGCTAGCCTTCCTAGCTCTGGGTGTTGTGTTTAAGCTAGCCCTGTGTGTTGTGGTCCTAGCTTTGTGTGCTGTGTAGTGATTTGGTCTCACAAATTAACGGGGCCCTGGGTTGCCCTGACGTGGCTGGTTTCCCCACCTGTTTGTAACTCCTCGCTCTTTTATGAACTGTTGAATGAGAATTAATAAAGACTGCTTTTTGTATAGTAAACCCTCTCCCGTGGTTGTTCAAAGGTTCCGGCATTAGCAGTAATTTCCTGCTACTTTAGGTTAACCAACATTTATTACCATACTGTAGCGAATTCCCGCGGCAGTTCCTGTGGTTGCCTCCCGAATTCGCTACAATACTTTTTTCTTTAAAGTTTTGGAACAGTCATGGAAATTAGCTAAATGTAATTACTAATTAATCCAAACATAAAAATAACACTAAATTGGCACATAACCGTCGCTGTATTTCGGTGTCGTGTGAAAAGTTATGGAAAAATGACTGAAAACTGAGGCACTCCGTAAACCAAAAGAAATGAAATTTATTCACCCAAGGGCAAGGCAACAAGACTGACGCGTTTCGACTTTCGTCTTAATCCAAGTCATGACAGGCAATGAACAGTCAAACATTTTATAGCAGCTGGGGTGGTTCAATCAGGTGATGGTAAACAGCTGTAGTTGTAGACCATGGGGCTGTGATGCACCAGTTCTGCCTGTGGGGGCGCTAAAACACCTACATGTTGAAAAGCCATGTGAAATTTGTGGAAAAAAAAACAATGGGCCTATGATCTAGACAGGGGAGGGAAGTCTATGATCTAGGCAGGAGGGAAAAGACATCAAGCAAAACCTTTAGAGTGGAATAGAGTACAAAGATACTGCTGAGAGAGTACATTACAGGAATGGTAGGAAATCAAGTTCGTCATTTAGACCAGGAGGGGTCCTCCCTATAGTCCCCGGGTCCTATAGTCCCCGGGTCCTATTCCCCGCTTTGTATGAGCAGGGAAACATGGGACCTTTCTTTATAAAAAGGGTCCTATGTTCCCCTAGGGCAGTGGTTCTCAACCTTTTTGGGGTCCTGGACCCCCTGCGTATTTTTGATCTACCCTGAGGACCCCTCCACCTGATCTTGGGGGAGGGGGGTTGCAATTTGATAGAAACAGTAGAAACTGCATTTTAAATTGCATTATAGCATTTATTCACTCTTTGGGGCAAAAATAAGAGTTTTCAGTTGTAACTTAGATATAGTTAACAAAACAGAATTCTTATGCAGTAACTTTCAGATATATGTAACAAAACAGAATATGTATTCAGTAACTTTTAACAATGCAAACGGGAGCGAGATCTCTTATTAAAATACAATAAATATACTTGTGAAACAGATGTAATTAGAGAAAAAAGTCCTGTTACCCTTTATAGTTAGGTAGATTAAAGTCTCAGTCACATTTGAGTAAAATAATCCTATTTCTATAAATGTCATAGGATCTTTTTTTTAAAGATATTTTATTTTCACGGACCCCTTGCAATTACACCACGGACCACTAGGGGTCCGCGGACCCCCGGTTGAGAAACACTGCCGTAGGGCACCCGGGGAACATAGGACCCTATTTATAAAGAAAGGTCCTATGTTCCCCGGTCAGCATGTTTGACGCTGTTTGGCGCAAAACGTGCATTTTCAATAATGCATTATTTAGGGCAGATTATTAAGAAGACAATGAATCCTACGATTTCTATTTTTATATCACAAAAACGAATTCACAAAGTCCAGGTTGGCTAAAGTATGTGGAAACTTTCGACACTAAACCAATTTCAACTTATTAGGCTATAGCCTATATTTGGGCGCATAACCCACCCCGGTAGTTCTCTGATATTTATGCGTGAAATGTGTCACTTATCGAGGAAAATGCGCCTTGCCGAGTAGGTGAGCTGGCTCATCTGTGTCTGAATGTAATATAGTAAGCCTATGTTCCTTGGGCAATTGTACCCGGGCATAGCTCAGTCGGTAGAGCTCTCGCCTATGGATCGCAAGGTCGTGAGTTCGATCCCGGGTGCCGCCAACTCAGCGTATGAGTAGCACATTGTGCGAGAAGTGCTGGGAGCTGAGGATAGGTGTTGTGTTCCGTCCTCAGCAGTCCATCTCCCAGAGGTCTAGCGCATTGTACCAGGGATAGACTCCTGCGTAAGCTTGCTGATACCGACGATAGGCCAATTCCGACCCACTTCTTCTATGTTCCCTAGAAAGCCGTCGTTCCCATCATAACCACACCAGCTTATTGGGAAAAGCATCTGACAGATATTAGATAGAAACCATCTGCTCAGTAAGGCCCTTTAAGCATCATAATAATAATAATAATAATAACATAATAATAATGACAATAATAATAATGATGATAATAATAATAGCCTAATAATGATAATGATGATGATGATGATGATGATGATGATGATGATGATAATAATAATAACAATATAGCCTTATATTAGAAATGCTAAAAATTGGATAATTGAAATATTTATAATTATAAAGTAGGCTAATATAGCATTGTAATAACAATAAAATAATAACAATATCTGCCTGGTCTCTTAAGATTCTAAGATGCTGTATGCTACAGAAATAACGGGACATAGGCCTAGGCTAATGAATACGCCTTTTTGACAAAATATGAATGGAAGGCTAATCAACAATGCTAAAGCTGAATCACAAAACACATATTGCTCGAAAAATAATTTATAAATAGCCAAATGCACACATGATTTCGAGTTTGGAAATATTTAAAACTTGTCGTGGATGTGTGGTCATCTGCACGCAAGTTTCCTGGCGTTCTAAACCACATGATCAAAATTCACCAATGTCTAAACCGCCCGCCAACTTGCAACAATTTGCAACAATCGGTTGTTATCGGTGATAACTCGTGGACTCACTGTCATGTGCTTACTAGCCTACAAGAAGACAAACAATGGCGATAGTTATGGATGATGATCGAGGGGGCAAAGTGTTGGTACATGAGAACTTCAAATATCAGAAGTACCGCACCAATCAAGACACCATTAGATGGAGGTGCTGGAGGTGGAACTGTAGAGTGCCACTGATCACAAATAAATTTGAAGTGGAGGACGTGGATGCTAACATTATTGTGCATGATGTTGGGGAACACGTGCATCCCCCTGACGGAGAAATGGTGCACTGTGCCGAATTCCGACAGGGGGTGATTGCAGAAGTTGCGAGGGAGCCAACAGTCCCAATCAGAAGGATCTATAATGCGCAAATGCAGTAAATATTGGTAAGAAATAACAATAAAGCAAATTACAGCCTCCTCCAGGCCGAATTTGGATACGCACTCAAGGTGGCCTGCGATATACAACAGCCAACAATGGTAATACGGCCTAATTTAATCTGCGGAGGAATAGATTGTCGTAGCCTACAACTCACCCATGACCCCAGTTTTTATTATTTTGGACCCGTTAAGGAAATAATTTGCAAAAAGGGTTCTAAGTTCCCCGGTTTGTTCCTCGATTGGCAATAGCGGGGGATATAGGACCCTTTATTTGGAAAAAGGTCCTATGTTCCCCTGGAAACAGCGGGGAATATAGGACCCTTTTTCCAAAAGAGGGTTCTATGTTCCCCGGTGTCTATTGCAACCGGGATTATAGGACCTTTTTAGGGGAAAACGGGGAATATGGGACCCTTTTTTTTCCGAAAGGGTCGTATAGGCCGTGCCTATAGGGTCCTGCAGACCGACTTGGCGAACATACGACTGCAATCCGCACAAACAACTTGAACTATCCCATGGCCGTCCACTACAATGAGGCAGGCCACGGCAACCCCTCATCTCTTAAAGCAATGGCTATCGAGGTCATACCTCACCATATTAGGAGAGGCGACCGCCTCAAAAAACTTCTTCAACGTGAGACATATTGGATCTTTACTTTGCAAGCCACTAAATCTCCTGGTCTAAATGACGAACTTGATTTCCTACCATTCCTGTAATGTACTCTCAGCAGTCTCTTTGTACTCTATTCCACTCCAAAGGTTTTGCTTGATGTCTTTTCCCTCCTGCCTAGATCATAGACTTCCCTCCCCTGTCTAGATCATAGGCCCATAGGCCCTTTAGCCTATGCACCTCGTATCATCATATTGTTTATTGTTTTTTTTCACAAATTTCACATGGCTTTTCAACATGTAGGTGTTTAGCGCCCCCACAGGCAGAACTGGTGCATCACAGCCCCATGGTCTACAACTACAGCTGTTTACCATCATTTGACTGAACCACCCCAGCTGCTACAAAATGTTTGACTGTTCATTGCCTGTCATGACTTGGATTAAGACGAAAGTCAAAACACGTCAGTCTTGTTGCCTTGCCCTTGGGTGAATACATTTCATTTCTTTTGGTTTACAGAGTGCCTCAGTTTTCAGTCATTTTTCCATATTTCTCTGCCCACTATACTGAAGAGCACCTGTCACCATTAAGCCACTTAGTTCTTCAACTCCATCTACTCCTGCAGATCCTGTCATACTAAGTTCATATCTACGCAATGAGTCACTGTCAGTTCCAGTTATTACAGCTTTTGAGACTATGTCACTTGATACTTTGACTAAGTTCATGTCAGCTTCTAAACCAACTGCTTGCCTACTTGATCCCTTACCAGCAAAACTTTTTAAAGACCTCTGGCCTTTTCTTGGACCTACAATGCTAGACATCGTTAATTTATCTCTTACTACTGGCATTGTTCCAAGCAGTTTTAAGACAGCTGTGGTTAAACCTCTACTTAAAAAGCTGCACCTTGATCCAGGGTCTCTTAATAATTATCGGCCAGTCTCTAATCTTCCATTCTTCTCTAAAGTACCAGAGAGAGTTGTGTATCAACAACTTTTGACCCATATAAAAGAAAACGATCTATATGAACCTTTTCAGTCAGCTTTCAGGCCCTGTCACTCCACTGAGACTGCTCTGACCAGAGTGGTAAATGATCTTCTACTGGCGATCGACTCTGATTCCACTTCTGTGCTTCTACTGCTGGACCTCAGTGCAGCCTTTGACACCATTGATCACTGTATACTATTGGATAGATTAAATTGTAATTTTGGTGTCTCTGGCTTAGCTCTCTCTTGGCTTAAGTCCTACTTATCTGGAAGAACACATTGTGTCTGCTATAATAATATTATATCAAAATTTTCTGACATTAAACATGGTTTGCCACAGGGCTCAGTACTTGGCCCTCTACTTTTCTTTCTTTACATTACACCTCTTGGCCAAATTATACGCAGTTACGAAATAAATTTCCATTGCTATGCTGACGATACTCAGCTGTATGTGCCTATAAGGGCTGATGATCATACTCAAATCACTAACTTAGAGGCCTGCTTGGCTACCGTGAAAAACTGGATGTCACTTAACTTTCTGCTTTTAAATCCAGATAAAACCGAGATGCTAGTCATTGGCCCTGCTAGACACAGACACCAATTTGATCAAGTAATGATAACAATCGACAACTCTGTGGTTTCACAAAGTGTGGCAGCCAAAAATCTTGGTGTTACGTTTGATCCCAGCCTTTCCTTTGACAAGCACATTAAAGAAATCACCAAGACTGCCTTTTTTCATTTGCGTAACATATCTAAAATTCGGTCTTTTCTCTCCATGGCTGACGCAGAGATTCTAATACATGCATTTGTTTCATCCAGACTTAATTACTGTAATGTTCTGTTCTCAGGTCTGCCACATTCTAGTACTAAAAGTCTTCAGATGGTTCAAAATGCTGCTGCTAGAATCCTAACTAAAACTAGGAGATTTGACCATATTACACCAATTCTTGCCTCCCTTCATTGGCTTCCTATCCATGTTAGATCCGAATACAAGGTACTTCTGCTGACTTATAAAATCCTAAATGGGCTTGCTCCATCCTACCTGCCTGATCTCCTTAAACCTTACATGCCATCTCGAGCGCTTCGTTCTCAAAATACAGGGCTCCTGTGTGTACCCCCAGTTAAAAAGAAGTCAGCTGGTGGCAGGGCCTTTTCCTATTGGGCTCAATTTTTGTGGAATAAACTGCCTGCTGCCATCAGACAATCGGAGTCTGTTGAGTCCTTTAAATCCAAACTTAAAACTCATCTTTTTGCCTTAGTTTACAATAAGTTGCCTTTAAGTTGAGTGCTTCACAACCTGTACTGGATGGCGGGTTGGTTTTCTGTCTCAATGAATTTACCAACCACTCTTCTGCCGACGAGATTATCGAGTTTAGATTATGACGAATTTATGACTTAATTGATTATGGCTAATGACTATTGCAAACTGTTCTCTTCCCTAACATGTCTTTTCTCTCTCTCTCTGAATGATGTCTTCTCCTTTCTCTTTTTCTGTGTTTGAATGGTGTCATGTGAGTCTCTCTTGCATGCATGTGCAGTCGGTTCTCCTCCCAGGTCTCCGTGGTGATGGTGGCCGCCATTTGGATGCTGCCTGCCCTTCCACTCCTCACCTATGTTTTTCTTATTACATGATGATGCTGGTCGCGTGGCTTGGGTCCTAGCATAGGCCGCAGAACCGGTATGGCCAGTAGTGCCGTGGCCATACCTACTTTGGCGTGCATCAAACATAAACATGTGTAAAAATTCAAATCGCAAATACGTTACATTCTTAATGTATTGCACTTTTGCGCGCTTCCCGGGCTAATTTCCACTAGCTTTAAGCCTACGTACAGTACGTAGCCTATCACAAGCAACAAACTCTGTTTCCTAATGATTGATTGGTTATTTGTGTCACGTGAGCTTAGCGTCACATCGACGTGAATTCACAGAACAAAATACCAGCGCTCTATGTAAGTAGACTACCTGCTAGTGTGTTCGCTAAATTTAAGCAATAGTAACGTTCAAATGAATGATGAGGCGTCGAAAAATAACTGATTTCTTCGGGTCAAAGTTAACCAAGGTAGCTGAGACAACCACCGTCACTCCAGCCCACAATGAGCCCTGTGAGGAACCAGAAGTAGAATGTCTAACTGTCGCTGCTCCAACTAGCCCCTCTGCCACTACCCTCAACGTTATGAGCCTCGCCCCAGCTGACAATGAGCCCTCTGAGCTTGAGGAACCAGCAGTAGAATTGCTAATTAGCCCCAGAACTTGACTTTGACAGTTTACGCGCACAGTTGAATATGCTGCCAGATGCGATCCGAACGTCTGGAATTACCGTCACAACGGTAGCATCAGTAACATCGGCAATGAATGCTGCTCCGGTAGCAAAAACCCTATTGCCAGATGTACACAGGCTGTTGAAATTGTTCTATACAATTCCCGTGTCAACTGCCAGCGCCGAGAGGTCTTTCTCAACCCTTCGTCATATGAAGACTTATCTAAGGTCAACAATGCCTCAAAGGAGACTCAATGACTTGATGTGCAGCCACACACACAGGGATACTTTGGCCAATGTGGATGGTCTCGCCATTGCCAGTGACTTCATCCAGCACAATGAGAGACGGAGGAACTTCTCTGGGAACGTTTAAGATGGGGTGGTGAGCGTTGACATTTTTTAATCCTATTCAACTGGACTTGACGTGTCAAAAGATTGATGCTTTCTAATCATACTGATTACACTATTTGATTGTGACTCAAGTGTAGGCTATAATCAGGACAAATAAAAACGGCAATAATAAATAAAGTTATGCGTTACGAGTGTGGCTTGGGGGGGGGGCGGGGGGCGTCACGTCATTCGTGGCCCAACCCATTCGAAATGCGTTCCGCGGCCTATGGTCCTGGACTGCTCCGTTGGCATGTGGACACTGCTTGGCATCATGTTCTTCATAAATGTTATAAGTCCATTATAATTCTGTTATCCTCTTTCAATGTTGTATTATGCAAATTGCGTGAACACAACATCCATTGCACGCTGTCCGTCTTGGGAGAGAGATCCCTCCTCTGTTGCTCTCCCTGAGGTTTCTTCCTATTTTTTTCTCCCTGTTAAAGGGGTTTTTTAGGGAGTTTTTCCCTATCCGATGAGAGGGTCTAAGGACAGGATGTTGTGTTGCTGTTAAAACCACTGAGGCAAATTTGTAATTTGTGATATTGGGCTTTACAAATGTAACCCCTTCTTCACTGGCGGGCAACGCCAAGCACATTTGAACAAGACAACATCCTAATGCTACCAGTTACTAAAGTGTTACAAGCAAATCCAATGGCGCAACAGGATCCTGAGTTCTCAGCGGTGGAATGTTGAGCTGGCCGAACCTCCTGTGCACTAGTAGGCTAGTGCCACTAATGACAATAATAGTGATAAATGATCATAGAAATAATTAACCAGGATATTTATCAGTGTAGTAGCGCAGTGCCTCCACTGAGAAAATACTACACTTACCTAAGGCTAGTGAATGGTGTATCTTCCCAGAATTTAAACAAACCTGTGGTTAAGGCAGATTGTGTAACCCTGCTGTGTACTGAAATACCGTACACGCTTATTACCAGCACTCCAAAAGTAAATGAGCTGCCAATACACCCGAAATATAATTAATAATAATAGGATTTATTGGATAATAATGAGAGAGAGAGAGAGAGAGAGAGAGAGAGAGAGAGAGAGAGAGAGAGAGAGAGAGAGAGGCACAGAGAGAAAAAAACAGAGTACCACACGAGGGTGGTACTGTTGATCAACTAAACATTAATTAAAATTTCACAGGGTGTGACAACCGTTCACAATACACAGAAAGAAAGTATCAAAAGAATACAAAATACCCAGCGCTTTCTGTTGGGGCCCGTTGGTGCACATTAAACCAGTTCTCTGAGCGCAGGGCAAGGCAGACACCCTACGATGCCCAGGCGACGAGACAAAAGTGCGTGGGTGTGTGTGTATAAGTGCTCTGCCCAAGTAACTCACGACCCAACGCTCCCACGACCGGGAGGCTGTGTGTAGCTCAGAGGATGGTCGGGGCTGTGCTTGCCGTCGGCTCCCCGGCAGGGCCTCCGATGGTCGGCGCAGTGCTTGCCGTCGGCTCCCCGGCAGGGCCTTCGATGGTCGGCGCTGTGCTTGCCGTCGGCTCTCCGGCAGGGCCTCCGATGGTCGGCGCTGTGCTTGCCGTCGGCTCCCCGGCAGGGCCTTCGTCCGCAAGATGGCCACAGGTCGCAACGTTCCGAAAACCCCGGCGAAGACAATGGTCCTCCGGTGGGAAACGAAGCAATCCGACCCGAAACAAACCCCACCAGCAAGCACCCGACCGTGGGCAATCGCAACCCTCGGGTCCTCAAATGCGGCCAGTACACGCCTGTGTACAAAGTCTCCGCGAAACGAGCACTCAAATGGGGCCGTTGCGACCCCGCGATTTCGCGGGCAGAACACTCCACATCATATCATTGGCCGATAACAAATACATCCCATTGGTCCACATGTTTGGAAACCACACCCACACAGGAAATGTTTAAAACACAAAGCATGCTGGTAAATGAAGTACCAAAGATTTTTTTTATTTTAACGGTCCTTACACTCTCCCCCCACCAAATAAACAGCATGCCCCCATGCTGAGTCACACAGGCATTAAGAGAAGAGAGAACCCAATAAACAAACAAAAAAAAAACTCACCCACCAAATAAATAACATGTCCTGCCCATACCAGGTCACATACTTACTAAGGTGAAGAAGGAAGAAAGGAAAAGAACATAAAGAAATTGCCAAAAAAAACAAACGTAGTCTAGCACTCAGAAACTAGCTATGGGTGCAATGGCAGGAGTGCATGGCATAAACACAGGTGTGGGTGCGCATGTGTTGCAACAGGAATGTGGGCTACACCACCAGGCATGAAGCTACACTGGCGCTATGTGTGATGCGACTACATGGTTCGTACCCTGGACTCCTAACCCTCCATACACTAACCTATCAGTAGGTTTCCTCGTCCTTTGAGACCTTCGTACTGCAGGTAAGGACTCCGAAGAAACTACATCAGAGGCATTTGGAAGGGGAGTGTCAGAACTATAGTGCTGGTTAGCATGTTCTTCAACCTCCACTATACCGTGTGAGCTGACAGTAGGTTCCATCTCTGCGGGAACACTAACCCTCTTACTAGGTGAATGCACTGGACTAGAACCTCTACCCTCAATGGAGACACAAGGCGCTGCGGAGTCTAACTCCATCACAGGCTGCACATCCTGGATGTTTATACACAGAGGAGCGTTTTGCACTGCATCCTCAGCATAACAGCCACACTCAGACTCGGAATCGCTATTTGAGAAAATGAACCGTTCCTGAGTCACAGCAGTCGGAACTTCAGGTCCAACGACCCTACGCTTATCCTTAGCTCTTCTACGCCTGACAGCTCTAGGGCTGGGAGCAGGAGTGGTGTCAGCCACAGAACCCAATCATACCTCCTGTCCCCTACAAGAAGCAAACAACTTTCTCACTACCTGAGTGTTTGTGCCAACCAAAATAGCTATCCCGTTTGGTCTAAGGGTCAGGACACAAAAGAGCTAGGGTGTCTACCACCTGAGGCACTCCAGTAACAGCCCCAGTAAACTCAAGCTTGAGAGACAAGTAGCCATCATATGGGTATTTGTGAGAGCTCAAACCCCATATTTCAAGATTTTCCACTGGCTGCAGTGGCAAATGTTTCAAATACGCCTCATAAAAGCTGCAATACAAGATAGTGACCTGGGAACCACTATCAAGAAGAGCTTTGGCATAAATCCCCTCTATCAGCATAGGCATCTCAGTAGAGGACCCCACTAAACCAGCCGGCAGGGGTGACTGGCTTACTTTAATTTGAGGTAAGCATTGGGTGGAACGGATTTTGTGTGATGGAGCTCGACGCCGTTCCATCACTGAGCTCTGCTGACGTTTCCCTGTGGCAGTGACCTTTTTGATCAGCTTCCGATTCACCAGTCTGAGGTTCTCAGAACGCGTACACTCTCGCTTGGTGTGACCATCCTCCCCACACTTATAGCAAAAGATGCCAGGCAAAGCAGATGAAGCAGCAGACGTGGGAAAGGTCAAGGAATCAACCCTCGGGGAAACCAGTGCAGTCTGCGGGACTGGAATTTCAGGAGTCAGGGTAGCAGCACTCAAAACCCTACTCACTAAAACTGTCAGTTCCTTGACTTCATTCCTTAAACTATCCACCTCAGATGCCACCAGATTCACAGCCACATGGGGAACAGCAGCAGCAGCAGTCACACGTGCACGAGGAACCGCAGCGGCAGCAACAGAAAGCTTAGTGTTTTCTCTCACACTGACCCAATGCTCCTCTTCTCGGATTTCCCGCATCAGCTGAGAGAAAGTAGGTGGATCTTGCAAAGTATGCATCATTCGCACACGTAATGCCACCAAGTCAGTGGTAAGGGCACCCTTGAAGAGCTGCTCCATGCGTGCATGATTCAAGTCAGAAGGACCAATCCCTCCTCTCACAAGAACATGGTGGAGGAGTTTCTCCAAGCGATAGAGGTAAGCAGACAGTCTCTCTCCATCTTCCTGGAATGTATGGCGAAACGATGCCATAAGATCTGCCCCACTCTCAGTGGACCCATACACAGTGTCAAGGGCAGTTAAATACTCAGTAGCCGTGGAAGAGGGATTACTGACCTTCAAGAACCTCACGATGTCCGCAGCAGGCCCACGCAAGCTTTCAACGATGCGTTGCCTCTTTGCAGCATCTGCACACTGCCATTCAGTGATCATCTGAGTAGCCTGTTCCATCCAGGAATCATATTCCTCCTCACCAGGGGGAACAGGTCGCAAACCTGAAAACAACCTCAGCTTCCTATAACTAGGTGCATCAGATGGGGCCTGATTACAGCGGTCCACCAGCTTGCTTATGGCATTGACTAAATCCGTGCTGACATCAGGTGTAGGATGCTGGGTGCCCATGACAACAGCCGTAACATCACCCATTGACTTACCCTCCTGCTGTAACAATGCCAACAGCTTGGCCTCAAATGCATCCCCTTCAGGGACAGGGTTAGCATACGGCAAACTACTCAGAGCATGAACAGACCAGGGACCCGCTTCACCTACAATTCCCATCTCAGCGGGTAAAGAAACGGGTTCTAAAGCAGCAGAAGTCTCCACTACAATGAACATGTGCCTACCAGTCTTGTCACTATGGCAACCACGTATCCGAGTGCGACCCAAAACTTTGACTGTATCAAGTACACGGCTCACAATATCATTTCTGACATTCAGTGGCACTTTGCTAAGCAAAGTAGCATGAGACACATCCAAATTCTCCTCACGGCTCCACTCGACAGCCTGAGAAAGTATCAAAAGAATACAAAATACCCAGCGCTTTCTGTTGGGGCCCGTTGGTGCACATTAAACCAGTTCTCTGAGTGCAGGGCAAGGCAGACACCCTACGATGCCCAGGCGACGAGACAAAGGTGCGTGGGTGTGTGTGTATAAGTGCTCTGCCCAAGTTACTCACGACCCAACGCTCCCACGACCGGGAGGCTGTGTGTAGCTCAGAGGATGGTCGGCGCTGTGCTTGCCTTCGGCTACCCGGCAGGGCCTCTGATGATCGGCGCAGTGCTTGCTGTCGGCTCCCCGGCAGGGCCTTCAATGGTCGGCGCTGTGGTTGCTGTCAGCTCTCCGGCAGGGCCTCCGATGGTCGGCGCTGTGCTTGCTGTCGGCTCCCCGGCAGGGCCTTCGTCCGCAAGATGGCCACAGGTCGCAACGTTCCGAAAACCCCGGCGAAGACAATGGTCCTCCGGTGGGAAACGAAGCAATCCGACCCGAAACAAACCCCACCAGCAAGCACCCGACCGTGGGCCAATCGCAACCCTCGGGTCCTCAAATGCGGCCAGTACACGGCTGTGTACAAAGTCTCCGCGAAACGAGCACTCAAATGGGGCCGTTGCGACCCCGCGATTTCGCGGGCAGAACACTCCACATCATATCATTGGCCGATAACAAATACATCCCATTGGTCCACATGTTTGGAAACCACACCCACACAGGAAATGTTTAAGACACAAAGCATGCTGGTAAATGAAGTACCAAAGTTTTTTTTTTAGATTTTAACGGTCCTTACACAAATAAAATTGATTTGATTTTGATTTTGACCCATGCAGCGCTTCCTATCCCTCCATGTGAGAAGTTATTTCAGTCTGTGATTACACTAGACCACTAGCCCTCTGGTTCGCTAAGGTGCCAACATGCCAGGGAAGTGCAGCTTCAATAATACATGGTTTTACAAGGATAGGTACCAGTTGTGGCTGGCAAAAGACATTGACCTAAAACGTGCTAGATGTAAGGTGTGCTTTAGAACATTGGATCTTTCGAATATGGGTGAGCCTGCGCTTGTTGGCCACATGAAGGGGAAAAGGCATGAGACAGCTGCTGCTACCTCATCTCCGCCACCAACTGATGAGCTATACCAACACGTTGAAAGGCTTTGGCAAGTCGACACCCTACCCTACCGCCACGAGAGAGAGGTGACCCGGTCAAAGCAGGGTCAGCAAGCTGTGGCAATGCTTGAAGCCATAACGGTCCGTATAAGCGTAGGTGGAACCCTCAGGTATGCCACAACACTGCTACGCCACGCCAACATGCCGCCATTGCATGCACCGAAGGAGTCGGTCATGCCCCTGCTGCGTAGCACAGAGAGGCGGCTCATGAAAGACACTGAGAAAGTGGACGCCTACAAGGCAGAAATGCAGAAGCTCATCGAAGCAGGAGCCGTGCGAGAAATCAGTCAGGAGACGGCTAACACAGAAGGTTGGTACATCCCCCACCATCTTGTCAGCCATAACGTAAAGAATCGCCTTGTCTTCAACTGCTCACACCAATACCTCGGACAGACCCTCTACCGGCACCTGCTAGCGGGCCCTACCCCCAGTGCCCCCCTACTGGGAGTCTTGGTTAGATTCCGCGAGCACCCTGTTGCAGTTAGTGGAGACTTAAAAGGAGTGTTTCATCAGGTGCGCCTCCTCCCTGATGATCGCCCCCTGCTCAGGTTCCTATGGAGGGACTTGAGTTGATGAGCCTCTGAGAACGTTCGAGTGGCAGGCGTTGCTGTTCGGCACGACGTGCAGCCCCTACGCCCTGCAGCGCCACGTTGTCGACCACAGCTAGCCTGAAGATCACCGGAGATTCGCTGTGGAGAATTGCTTCTATGTCGACAACTGCCTACAGAGTGTGCGTACACCAGGAGAAGCCAAGCTGCTGGTGGACCGGCTCAGAGAACTCCTGGCCTCTGCAGGTTTCGATCTGCGTCAATGGGCCTGCAAAGATACAAGAGTCCTGAGCCACCTACCTCAAGAAGCCAGATCAGGGAGGCTGGACCTGTGGCTGGCACAAGATAAGTCCAACCCCCTGGAATCAACACTCGGCCTCAGCTGGAACTGTGAAACAGACTCTCTAGGCTACAAACACAGCGCAGTGTTTCAGGCATCAAATTCAAAATGAGTGAATATTCGCAAAAAACAAAGTTTATCAGTTTGAACATTAAATATCTTGTTTTTGTAGTGTATTCAATTGAATATAGGTCGAAAAGGATTTGCAAATCATTGTATTCTGTTTTTATTTACGTTTTACACAACGTCCCAACTTAATTGGAATTGGGGTTTGTACATGCTGACAGGGAAAAAACCTGATGTGTCAAAGATGAGTGTTTGGATCAGTGTGCTATGCATACAATCAAGACAAGAAAAATTAGATTCACGGTGTCAAAAGGGGATTTTTTTGTAGGATATGATAAGAATAGCCTATCATACCTAGTCTACTACCCAGACACTGGGAAGGTCCTAAAACACAGGCTAGTCAATTTTGTCACAAAAAATGGCATTGACCGCCAAACTCACACATCCAGAAATGATTGGTGAGGATTTTCATGAGAAGGAATATGTATCCCCCATGCCAAAGGCCAAGATGGCTGACCAGAGTCCAAAAGAGAGCCAGCAGCCTAAAATTGAAAATCTAGAGAGTAATGAGGACACACAGACAGAACAGAAAGGAAAGAGTCATGGGGCATGTTACCCCAAAACAGATAAGAAAACTCCTAAGTACTTGGAAGACTATGAATGTGAAGTTGAGTGTAATGACCAGATATTAACCAATATTGACTACTGCTACAGAGTCGCCTGTAATTTACCACAAACCTTCAAAGAAGCCATGAGCGCAACAAAGTCAGAAATGTGGGCTAGTGCTATGAAGGAGGAAATGGAGTCTCTTATGGGAAATGATACTTTCACACTGACCACACTGCCAGAAGGTAAAAAAGCAGTGTGGGGGGGGGGGTCGTTGGGTTTATGCAACTGAAGACAATGCAGACAGCTCTGAGACCTACAAGGCCAGTTGCAAAAGGTTATAGTCAACTAGCTGGGATAGACTATGAGGAGACTTTCTCTCCAACTGCAAATATGACCTCAGTACGTACCTTGATGCAAATGGCTGTTCAGGATAACTTAATCCTCCACCAAATGGATGTTAAAACAGCTTACCTCCATGCTCCAATTGATTGTGAGGTGTACATGGAGCAGCCCGAAGGATTTGAGGTTAAATCAGACACAGACAAATAGTTAGTCTGTAAATTAAACAAGTCACTGTAGTGTCTGAAACAATCAGGACGGAATTGGAATAGAGTGTTACATGATCACCTCAGTAAAAATGGTTTTGTACAGAATCCAGCAGACCATTGTGTCTATAAAAAACAAACTGAAAATGAAAGGGTAATTCTGATAATTTGGGTGGATGACCTAATTATCACCGCAAGTGACAATGCCTCACTCAATGGTGTGAAGGAAATGTTGAGGGCGGAATTTAAGATGAAAGATCTGGGGGAACTTAAGCATTTCCTAGGGACTGATTTTTGTACAAAGTGAAGGAGAAATAAGGATGAGCCAAAAGCGGTACATAACAAAGATACTCGAGAGGTTTGGTATGTCTGATTGCAATATAAGGTCAACCCCATGTGAACAGAAGCTAAATTTTGATAATGAAGGTGAACTTGTAGATTCAAAAGGATATCGTGACATAGTAGGTAGTTTGATATATGTAATGACATGTACAAGACCTGATCTAAATTGGGTTATAAGCAAGCTGTCACAGAGCCAAAAGAGCAACACCGGGTAACAGCCAAACATGTGTTAAGATACTTGAAGGGCACAATCAACCAGGAGTTGTGTTACAGGAAAAGTGATGAAAAACTCAAACTCGAGGGATATAGTGATGCTGATTGGGCAGCAGATCAGAATGACAGACGAAGCACAACAGGGTACTTCTTAGTCTAACTAAAAATGGGCCTGTTATTTCATGGAACAGTCAGAAGCAGGCAACAGTAGCCTTGTCTACATGTGAAGCAGAGTACATGGCACTTGCTGCAACAACACAAGAAAGTTTGTATCTTGTACAGTTATTGAATGGGATGGACAATGAGTGCCAACATACACCAGTGAAATTATTTGAGGACAACCAGGGTGCAGTCGCTTTATCAAAGAACCCAGTATGTCATCAGAGATGCAAACATGTCGACATTAGATATTTCATACGATCTGCACTTACTGATGGGAAAATAACTATTGAATATTGTCCAACAGCAGATATGGTTGCATATGTCATGACCAAGCCTGTAACGAAGTTCGAGATTGAAATATTTGTGAGATATATGTTTGGGATGTAAATGTTTTGTGACTGATGTGTATAGTATAGAGCAAGTGGGAGTGTTACAATATTGGCTAAGCCAAGGTTATGTGTATGCGCTCTTATACTGATGTCACCATAAGAGGGCGCTGTTGTGTTGACCTGTGGTCTATAAAAGAGCATGCGCAAAATAAAGAAACCATTCCGGTTACAGCAACACCGATGAAGTGCACGCGTGATTTTTCTCCGTGATATGAGTCTAGCTGAGCTGGTATTCCTGCCCTCAGAGATGACAACGTCAACATAGATATTCATCACACGTTATCTGAACTCAAATAGTCATCTTGACATTACTTGATTTATCCAGCAGTCAGAAACCTAAGTTTTCATTTTATAATATTGAACAAAGAAAAACACAGTTTTGATGAAGTTGTAAATGGCACATATCATATTTCTTTATTTATTTTTATTTAAAAAAAACGCATGAAAACTTCAAATCAAACAAAAAATTTAAAAATACGTTTTCTGTTGATCGGTTAATCTATTCTATTAATTGTTTCAGCTTAGTGAGTTAAAATATGTAGTGAATTATTTTTTTCCACACTATTTTCAATTTATGCCATCCACAGGGCTCATGGGGCGATTTTGCAAAGGGAAACCTCTGAAGGAGGTCACCTCAATCTGAAGCTCATGCATGTTCCTCTCCAGGACAGCAGCCTACACAAGGATGCCACCAAAATCAACCTGGGATTCTTAGCTGAAACCTGTCATAACCAACTGAAATTCACCAACAAGGTATCAGAGGGCAGGCACTGGAAATTAAGATGGAATGCAAGACATTCTTAATCACAATTCTGGAGACGCTACAGAATAAGGCTCCTGTGAACCACCGGCAGAGGTGGAAAAACCCGGTCCAGAAAGTAAAAACCCTAACCGTGTCTTTGCTCCATCCATGTATTAAACCAGCTGATTTGGGAAACTAGTCGGCGCAATCTGATGGTTTAGAACGTGGGTGGAGTAAAGACACGGTTAGGGTTTTTACTTTCTGGACCGGGTTTTTGCACCTCTGAACCAGCTAGTAAGAAGTATGCAGTGCCTTGACCCAAGATGCATGGCTGGATCCAAAGAAGTGTGCCTGGCTCAAATAAAAAGGATGCTACACCACTTTGTTGGCGCTAACCATGTGGAGGAGATCACATGTGATGACACCCTTCGAGAATTTGGACAGTTTTGCGATTTTGCAGCCCTTCAAGCTAGCTTCAGTGAATTTGACCCAAGGCAGAGAGAGTGAACACTCTACTACAACAGACAATGGCAATCAACAAAGCTTTCTTCAAGGTATGGCATGTGGTGAAGATGCTGCTAGTTCTCTCTCATGGACAGGCCAGTGTTGAGAGAGGGTTCTCAGTCAACAAGGAGCTGATTGTGGAGAATCAGAAGGAAGCCTCTTTGGTTGCTCAGAGGCTCATCATTGGCCATATCAGATCTGTTGGTGGTGTAACTAATGTGCAACTCATCAAGGAGCTTTTGATCTCATTTTCTGGAGCTAGACAAAGGTACCACAGCTACCTGGATGACCAGAAAAAAAAGAAGGCTTGCAAATGAGCTGGATGAACTTAAAAAAAAGAGGGCCAGAGTACAGAACGACATTGGTGCACTGGAGAAGTCGGCTGATGAGTATGCTGACAAAGCTGGTAATCTGACTTTCATCACAAAATCCAACAGCTTGAGCCTCAATGTCAAAGAAAAGAAGGCATCTCTTCAAGACCTTGAAAAGCAAATTGATGAGACGCTTGCTGAGATAAAGCACTAAGTTGCCATGCGACTGTTGCCATAAGTGTTAATACAAGGACACACACTACGAAGACTTGTTCCACATTGAGTTCCAGACTTTACATATGTCAAAGTGAGATATCTTTTAAGTTAGTAGTCTTGATCCCAGTTTTGTTTATTTATTTAGTGTGAGTTTTGTTACTTATGTTTATATTTGCTGTGAAACTGTTTACAATTTATTTCACACTAATGAGTGACACATATTCCATCTCTAGTTTTTGGGAGAATTGTTTTATTTCATTTTAGATATAAGTATTATGCATTTATTTTGTTAAAAATGAATATAAGGAAATACACTGCAAAGATTTGTTTTAGAGAGGCACCACATGTTTGAAATGCAGACCTAATTTTACTTGGTGCTACAATAAATCATTTTCAGTGAACAATGAAGTCATTTTTTTGGTCATGGAAATTCAGTTAAAGGTTGTGGAGAAGTCATGGAAAAGTCATTGAAAATCATTGGTGAAAGAGTGTATGAGCCCTGACACACACATTCACACCAAGGTCAGGTGAATCAGACAATTTAGTATGGCCGATTCACCTGACCTGCATGTCTTTGGACTGTGGGAGGATAGTGGAGCACCCAGATGAAACTCATGCAGACACGGTGAGAACACACAAACTCCACACAGAGGACAACCTGGGACAACCCCCAAGGCTGGACTACCGCGGGGCTTGAACCCAGGACCTTCTTGCTGTGAGGTGACTGTGCTAACCACTGTGCAACCGTGCCGCCCCAATTTGATCCAATCAACCATAAAAACTTGAAGGACATTATACAACAACTGAAATCCTCCTCCTTCTGCCTTGATATTCGGCCAACAGGCTTTTTCAAAAATGTTTCTAATTGCATGGCCTCATATCTTCTTCAAATTGTCAAAACATCTCTTCTCTCAGGTCTCTTTCCACAGGCCCTGAAAACTGCAGTCATGAAGCCACTCTTGAAAAAGAAAAATCTAGACACTTCACTACTACTACTACTACTACTTCCGGCTGCTCCTGTTAGGGGTCGCCACAGCAGATCATCAGTTTTCATTTCTTCCTGTCCTCTGCATCTTCCTCCGTCACACCAGCCACCTACATGTCCTTCCTCACAATATCTATAAACCACTAGACACTTCACTAATGAAAAATTATAGGCCCATATCAAACCTCATGTTCCCAAGTAAAATCACTGAAAAAGCAGTTTTCTATCAGCTTAACAACTTTTTGACAAAAAACAACAGTTTTGATGTCTTCCAGTCAGGATTTTAACCACACCACAGCACTGAAACTGCTCTTGTTAAGGTTTTTAATGGCATCTGCTTAAACTCAGACAGTGGCAGAACCTCAGTCCTGGTATTATTGGATCTCAGTGTTGCATTTGACACAGTCGACTACATTACATTACTAGATCAATTGGAAAACTGGGTGGGACTTTCTGGCAAAGCATTAAACTGGTTTGAATCCTACTTAAAAGGCAGGGACTACTTTGTGTCTATAGGTAATTACAAATCTGAGTGTACAAAAATGACCTATGGAGTTCCTCAAGGCTCCATTCTGGGGCTGCTTTTGTTTAACATCTCCCACTAGTTCAGATTATGGGGGAAAAAACCCCAAAATGTTACCATAATAACAAATCAATGATTAGATGCCTCAGAATTGTCTTCAATTTAACAAAGATAAAACTGAAGTAACTGTCTTAGGAGCCAAGGAGGAACGATTAAAACTTAGCGCTCAACTACAATCAATAATGTTAAAAACCATGAACCAAGCCAGAAATCTTGGTGTAGTCATGGACTCAGACCTGAATTTAGATAGACATATTAAAACAATTATAAAGTCAGCCTACTATCACCAGAAGAACATGTCAAGAATTAAAGAATTTGTCTCAGCAGGATTTGGAAAAACTTGTCCAAGCATTTATCATCAGTCGACTTGACTACTGTAACTGTTTTTACACTGTCTCTTTAAAAAATCGATCAAACAGCTGCAGCTGATTCAGAATGCTGCTACTCGAGTCCTTACTAAGACCAAAAAAGTGGATTGCATCACTCCAGTTCTGAGGTCATTGCACTGACTTCCTCTCTGTCAAAGAATTGATTTTAAACTCTGCTCTTGGTTTATAAAGCACTGAATGGTTTAGGGCCAAAATACATTTCTGATCTTCTGCTACACTATGAACCATCCAGACCACTCAGATTGTCTGGTAATGGTCTGCTTTCTGCCCCCAAAGTCAAAACTAAACATGGAGAGGCAGCTTTCAGTTTTTATGTATCACATATCTGGAACAAACTTCCGGAAAATTGTAGGTCTGCTGCAACTCTCAGTTCTTTTAAATCAAGGCTGAATGCCTTTCTGTTTGCTGTTGCATTTTATTAAATAAAACTTGAAGCTTATGATTTTCATCTTACACTGCACTGTAACTTTTACTCTCTTTTTGTTTTTAAATGTCTTTTTATTGCCTTATGTTTCTTTTCTTAACGCCTTTTATGTTTTATGTAGTGCCTTGCCTTGCCTGGAACGGACATCAACCTCAAAGTGCTGAAGGGCCAGGAGTAAAGCTAGCGCTTCCTTCTCAATTGTACTGTAGTTGTAATCGTTGGCGTTTATCAAACTTCTTGGAGAAGATGCAGACTGGGTGGCCAACCCCTTGGGCATCTTCTTGCAGCAACACCGCCTCCGCCCCACTTCCACTTGCATCAACCTCCAGTTTAAAGGGATGGGAAAAGTCAGGGGAGGCAAGAACAGGCACACTACAAAGGAGAGCCTTGGCAGACTCAAAATCCTCTTGACATCAGGAAGACCACACAAAAGTCTTAGAGGGATTGTATAGGGTTGTCAGGGGAGCAACTATATCCACAATTTTTTTGCAAAAATCACAGTAGTACCCACACATTCCCAAAAACCTGTGATGTTCCCATCTGGTGTGGGGCACTGGAAAATCTACAATTGCCTGCACTTTTGCAGTGACGGCGCACACCTGACCCTGTCCTACTTGCTTGCCCAAATATGTCACCACTGCTTTTCCAAACTCACTCTTTGCCAGATTTAGTGTTAGGGAAGCATCACACAAATGGCTGAAAATCACACAAATGGCTGAAAATCTCTACTAAGGTTGCCACATGCTCAGACCAAGCGGAGGAGCAGGCCACAACATCATCTAAATATGTCTTGCAGTTTAGTGTGCAACAGCTATGTTATATGGTTTGAAGAAAGGGGCACTGATGAAAAGACAGGAGGCAGAGCTGGAGGTGGCAGAATTGAAGATGCTAAGATTTTCACTGGGAGTGACAAAGGACAGGATTAGGAACGAGTATATTAGAGGGACAGCTCAGGTTGGATGGTTTGGAGACAAATCAAGAGAGGCAAGATTGAGATGGATTGGACATGTGCGGAGGAGAGATACTGGGTATATTGGGAGAAGGATGATGAATATGGAGCTGCCAGGGAAGAGGAAAAGAGGAAGGCCAAAGAGGAGGTTTATGGATGTGGTGAGGGAGGACATGCAGGTGGCTGGTGTGACAGAGAAAGATGCAGAGGGCAGGAAGAGATGGAAACGGATGATCCGCTGTGGCGACCACTAATGGGAGCAGCTGAAAGTAGTAGTATTTTAGTTTGCAACACCAGTAAGGACCTTGGACAAATTCCCTGGAATGTGGCGGGGGTGTTCCTAAGGCCAAAAGGCATCACCTTATACTGCAAAAAAATGATCTTGTGTCACAAACGCATACATCTCTGAGGCACAAGGAGTCAGGAGCACCTGCCAATAACCCTTAAGCAGGCAGAGTTTTTGACGTATTTTGCAGAACTTACACAATCAACACAATACTTAATCCAAGACAGTGGAAAGAAGTCTGGTTCAGTGATAATGTCAAGCTTTCTGTAATCATCATTAAGTCAGGGTTTTGATCCAATTTTGGAGCTAACAGTGACATATTAGAATACAATGAAATGACATATTAGAATACAATGAAATTCTTGTGCTCTGGCTCTCTGCCTTAAAACAAGGGACACAAGGACAAAGGACACAAGGGCACGCCACCCCCCCCAAAAAAAGAACACTACAAACCTACAAAGACTATGTACACAATTAATTTATACATTATATACACAATATACTATACACAATAACACAACAATGTGCATATGGGTGCATCAGCTGTTCAGCAACCTGACTGCCTGTGGGAAAAAAACTATTACTGAGACTGGTGGTGTGTCATTTGATGCTTGGGTAAAATCTTTTGGATAGAAGTAGCAAGAAAAGAACACGGGTGGAGTGGCTGGTGTCCTTAATGATGTTTCGGGTTTTTCTTTTGTAGCGAGTGGTGTAAATATTATGAAGCTGTGGTAGTTCCATGCCAGTGATTTTTGCTGCTGTCTTTACAGTTCTGTGAAGCAGTCTGCAACCTTGAGCAAAGCCGTCCTGAAGGAGATACTCAGCTTCCTGCTGCATTACAGCTCATTTTGTAGGATTCACTCGGTAAGCATGCTGTTTAATGGACCTATGCTCACCAACGTCAATGTCGTGACAGAGGACATTTAGTTTAGAAAATCAAGAACACTTTGTCATTTCACTTCATGCACTTGCGTACATGAAATGAAATGAAATGCCATTTCCCCAAGCCCACAGCAGTGCAACACAAAGAAAAAAATACATCCAAAAATTACAAGAACACACATACCCAAACTAACACATATATCCAAACTAAACAAAAAACACTGTCCAAGGGAATGAACGCCAGCCAGGATGACTGCTGGAACCACCGTTCTGCGTGGGCTAGCAGTTAGCTTAGCCTGACAGGTTTCAAATTTGGTGCAAAACACCAGCTGCCTTGTTCACCCATAGCCTTGGCATAAGACCCTGGGCATGGCCCGGTTGGTTCAGTCTGCAGGGAGACTTTGGCTAAGTACTGGGTTCAAATTAAGGGGCTCATGGCTGTCCAAGTACAAAAGAGATTAAATGTAATCTATGCGGTCTGGTTGGCCCTTGCCACCCCACTTCACCCCCACCTCGCTCCAGTCACCACAGCCAACATAGAAACAAACCCTATATGTTCTTTTGACTTCCTCTTTAGTTTCTTTCTTTCTTTCTTTCTTTCTTTCTTTCATTCTACATTTATCTATTGATCTATCTTCTTGTTTATTTGTTAATCTTCCCAGTGCAGGGCCATAATACAGTGAAAATGAAAATAGTCAGCCATCTTACAAAATGTTTGGACATCCCTTCAGTTTAAGTGTATGTAAGCTCATGTTACTTTTTGCAATGCTTTTATTAGCTGTAGGTCCCTGACATATTGAAGTGCTGCAGTGTAAGGTGACCAAAGAGCATTTTACTCAGTCAGCACAATAAACTGAACCTGATGCTATGTCACAAGCAGCAATTATCTAAACAAAAAAACTTTTGTTTGAATTTCATAAATTCAATCCAGCATAGTAACACTGGGGGAAAAAAACAGAAAAAAACAGGTAGATTTTTTTTGTCTCAGAAGCAAGAGGACATTGTGGTTTCGGGTTGCCATAAGAAATGCTGACCTGTTTGCAAGTGTGAGCTGTAGTGGTCAAAGGGCACTATTTTGTAATTTTGACTGACTGGTTAGAGTTCTGGTCTTGGTGCACTAGAGGTTAAATCAATGGGGATTATACTATTTATTCTGAGTGCTAGTGATGATATAATATTCTAGCTGTTTGCAGTGTGTTTGTTTGTGAGAGAGAAAGACAGAGGGACTGTGTGCTTACTGCTGGTGTGCATATTTTCTTGTCATCATGTATGTTTAAGTGTCTGTGTATTTGTTCATGAACATGTTCATATTTTCATGTTGGTTTGTGTTTGCGTGTGTGTGGGGGGGGTGGGGGTGGGGGTGGGAGGTGCCTGTAGAACAGAATAAGGACAGTTATGTATTTGTGTGGAATGAACATTGGCTTTCTCTGTACCTTCTCCAGCGCACCAGCCAGGATGAGAACAGCGTGCTTCATTGTTCTTCCTCTGCTCACTGTCTTGACAGCCACAGCACTGGGAACACCTGGTAAGAAAATATTCAGTTGAAATTAAATTTTTTGTAAACTAGTTGCTGTGACTGATGGACTCTTATCAGCCCAAAGAACTTCTTGTCAGTCCAGGTAGTTTTTAGAATAATGATAATAATAAAATTAATAATCATTACACTTATACAGCGCTTTTCTAGAGAAGTCTGACTACCAAACAAACTGCAAGTCAAACTAAAAAAGTTCTAGTCAAAGCACAAAATTTGTCACCCTTCACCGGGTTGACTAAGCTAATGGGAAGCCTTGCTCTATGATAATGAAAACAGGTAAATAAATTGTAGAGGGGTAATGGTGACACAATTTGTGACTCATGTGACTCGACATTTTTTCAACTCACGAGAGAATTTAACTTTTACTACTGATATTGAAAAGTTGAATTGATCCAGACTTAAATGCTTTGCTTTGAGATCCTCACACTTTTTTTTCCTCATATACAAAAATGTTAGATCAAAACTGAATAAGATTGACATATGTTGTGTACTACCATATATGAGCACCACAGTAGTAGGTTCATGTTTAGTAAAGAGAGGAGCTTGATGAGGGTAAAACTCCTTACATGAGCATGACCCTCTAAATTCAGCCTCCATCTTTCTACAAACCTATTTGTTGTTGTCCTTATGGTTCTTTCTGTGACACTATTATGGGCTTATACCAAGTTTGCTCTCGCATTTCCAGCACGGACCAATGAACCTGTGGTGTCCCTGAAAAATGGCAGAGTCCGAGGAGAATACGTGGCAGTGAAGGGCACTGAGAGGAGGGTAGCACAGTATCTGGGCATCCCCTTTGCCCGGCCCCCTGTGGGGGCCCTTCGCCTGGCACCCCCACAGGCTGGAGAGCCCTGGGAGGGGGAGAGAGATGCCACACACCAGCCTCCTATGTGCGACATTATAATAACTGTGTCACAGGGCAGGGTTGTAAACTGATGTAGCTGTCGCGAACCTTTCTTTCTACTTTTGAATCACCTCAGTTTTTTCTGCATCTTGGCTCCTTTGCTTGCTCTCTCTCTCTCTCTCTCTCTCTCTCTCTCTCTCTCTCTCTCTCTCTCTCTCTCTCTCTCTCTCTCTCTCTCTCTCTCTCTCTCTCTCTCTCTCTCACTCTCTCTCTCACTAACTCTCTCTCGTCTCATTCTGTGTCCGCCAGGTGTATCCAGGATCCATTCACTGCTGTGCAGGTATCTCAGATCATGTCTATTGAATACCCCCCACCAGAGGTTTCAGAGGACTGTTTGTATTTGAATGTATACACTCCAGCCGAGGCAACAACGGGAACTAAACTGCCTGTGAGTAAGGGGACGGTTTTCTTCCACTCACACAGTAATTACACTTGACTGACTTGCTTGCTTTTTTGCTCAATTTGCTAAGCAGCAAAGAACTGAGAATTGGAGCAGCTGTTTTTTTTTTTGGTTTTTTTTCCACTGTTTTCTCTTATGCTCCCAACTGCTTAAATAATTATGCCAGTGTTGCCAGTTCCTGGCAGTCTTTTAATATTCCCAGTTTCAATAAAAGTTGCATATCGGGAGGTCAACCTTGAACAGAGGCCTCTTTTGTTCTGTTGTTGGGAAGGTAATGGTGTGGATCCATGGAGGGGGCTTGTCCATGGGAGCGGCCTCACAGTACGATGGTGCCCCATTGGCTGCTTATGAAAACATGGTTGTGGTTGTAATCCAATATCGCCTTGGAATCCTGGGATTCCTAAGGTATGGATGTGTGCGCCTATCAAAGCTTTAGTCAGAGTTCTTCAACATCTAAGAAACTCTGTGAGATATCTTTAAAATCCCATCAATGAGCTTGATCACATTTACAAAATAGCTAGAGATGTAGAAATGTAAACCTCTCCCTCTCCCTCCCTCTCTCTCTCTCTCTTTCTCTCTCTCTCTCTCTCTCTCTCTCTCTCTCTCTCTCTCTCTCTCTCTCTCTCTCTCTCTCTCTCTCTCTCTCTCTCTCTCTCTCTCTCACACACACATACACATACACACTCGATAGATAGATAGATAGATAGATAGATAGATAGATAGATAGATAGATAGATAGATAGATAGATAGATAGATAGATAGATAGGTAGGAAATATGTATTATTTTGAGATTCTTACTCCAAAACACAAATGGAGGAATCCCGACGTCATAAGCTAAACTTTTTTTGCCTTTTTAAAAAAAAAATCTGAAACAAGCACTGGGGATGAGCATGCTCGTGGTAACTGGGGTTTCATGGACCAGTTAGCAGCTTTGAAATGGATTCAGGATAATATTGAAACCTTCAGAGGAGACCCACAGTCAGTCACCATCGCTGGAGAATCTGCAGGAGGCATCAGTGCATCCATGCTGGTACGGGAAATAAATCACTGAATATGAGATAATCATAAAAATGAACTATTTAGTAAAAAGAAATCTCTGCCAACCCAGGGGCTCCCAGCCAGCCTGCTGTGATACAGGAGTTCATTGCACTTTGCTCAGCTATGTCTAAAGCACAGAGGTGGTGAATGGTAAACAAAATAATTGCATTAACTTCTATTTACCCTAGCTTGGTTCTATCAACTACGCATATTCTCCAAGTTTATGCTCCTGGGTGGCATCCAGTATATTTTCCAATATGCCACTTCAACTTAAGTGACGATTACATTGTATACACCTTATTGTTATTTTTCCAAATACTGTAGTTTATTCTAGTTAGTTTTTGTCTCTTGTGATCCGAAATAGGCAAGATCCTCTGCGTTAAGCCACAGATATGTGTGATGTAATACCAAGTTTACTGTCAATCTTGTCCTGATTGCAAAATGTTATGTTGTATTTATTGTAATTCCATGTTCATATGCTTTATATGAGATTGAATTATTTCCTGAAAATATGATCCCTATCAATATTTCTGTGTCCAACAGACACTCAGTCCACAGGCCGGAGGATTGTTTCATAGGGCAATTTTTCAAAGTGGAGTAGCAACACTTGGTACCTATTCCACAAAGGAACCTTTCATCCAAGCAAAGGTAATATATACCTGTTGAGGAAGAATGCACAGATAAAAATACTCTTATATAGCTCATATAAGGTCACTACACTATATTGAGCATATAATTGTACTTCTGATTATTTATATTCATTCAAAGGAAAATAATCAGGCTATATTTTACAAGGGGGCTTTTGCTGAAAAGCAATTCTATCACTTTTTTTTCTACTTTTTCTTAAGTGATATATTTGTGTACTCAACCTCTTCCACACACCCAGGTTGTCGCTAATCTGACCGGTTGTGAGCGCAGCACCACAGAGGAGTTAGTCAGATGTATGAAAGGAATAAGCGAAGAGGACTTAATCAATGCAACCAAACAGGTAAAAAGCCCTCTTGAGTTATATAGATCTTATAGAAGGATGCGATTTTCATCCTTCTATAAGATCTATAAGTGTTTTGTAATATATTGCTGCTTAACAACCCATTGTAATACATTTCACTGAGGTGAAGTGCAACCATTCCTCATGCAGAGCAGTGATTTGAGAGCTTCTGACTGCTTTCTGCGTGTGTTAGGGATTTCCACCTTTATCAAAGATGCATGCAGAACACAGCATGAACAGCACCCTGATTGATAAAACTGAGCAAGTGTATTGATCTTATTTCGTTCAAAAAAAAAATTCTTGTACGTACGTCCTCTGGAAGCAACACATTTATACCAAAGGACTTATATCAAAATTCCAGTAAAAGTATGGTTATTCCAGTTTTGGCCACATGGTGCCAGACTGTGAACATACTCACAGAAGATGAACTCCAGTGTTTGGTGAACGTTTTCCTTCCCTGATCAATGGGCCATATATATATATATATATATATATATATATATATATATATATATATATATATATATATATATACACTACCGTTCAAAAGTTTGGGATCACCCAAACAATTTTGTGTTTTCCATGAAAAGTCACACTTATTCACCACCATATGTTGTGAAATGAATAGAAAATAGAGTCAAGACATTGACAAGGTTAGAAATAATGATTTGTATTTGAAATAAGATTTTTTTTACATCAAACTTTGCTTTCGTCAAAGAATCCTCCATTTGCAGCAATTACAGCATTGCAGACCTTTGGCATTCTAGCTGTTAATTTGTTGAGGTAATCTGGAGAAATTGCACCCCACGCTTCCAGAAGCAGCTCCCACAAGTTGGATTGGTTGGATGGGCACTTCTTTGAGCAGATTGAGTTTCTGGAGCATCACATTTGTGGGGTCAATTAAACGCTCAAAATGGCCAGAAAAAGAGAACTTTCATCTGAAACTCGACAGTCTATTCTTGTTCTTAGAAATGAAGGCTATTCCATGCGAGAAATTGCTAAGAAATTGAAGATTTCCTACACCGGTGTGTACTACTCCCTTCAGAGGACAGCACAAACAGGCTCTAACAGGTACTATTTAATGAAGATGCCAGTTGGGGACCTGTGAGGCGTCTGTTTCTCAAACTAGAGACTCTAATGTACTTATCTTCTTGCTCAGTTGTGCAACGCGGCCTCCCACTTCTTTTTCTACTCTGGTTAGAGCCTGTTTGTGCTGTCCTCTGAAGGGAGTAGTACACACCGGTGTAGGAAATCTTCAATTTCTTAGCAATTTCTCGCATGGAATAGCCTTCATTTCTAAGAACAAGAATAGACTGTCGAGTTTCAGATGAAAGTTCTCTTTTTCTGGCCATTTTGAGCGTTTAATTGACCCCACAAATGTGATGCTCCAGAAACTCAATCTGCTCAAAGAAGTGCCCATCCAACCAATCCAACTTGTGGGAGCTGCTTCTGGAAGCGTGGGGTGCAATTTCTCCAGATTACCTCAACAAATTAACAGCTAGAATGCCAAAGGTCTGCAATGCTGTAATTGCTGCAAATGGAGGATTCTTTGACGAAAGCAAAGTTTGATGTAAAAAAAATCTTATTTCAAATACAAATCATTATTTCTAACCTTGTCAATGTCTTGACTCTATTTTCTATTCATTTCACAACATATGGTGGTGAATAAGTGTGACTTTTCATGGAAAACACAAAATTGTTTGGGTGATCCCAAACTTTTGAACGGTAGTGTATATATATATATATATATATATATATATATATATATATATATATATATTTCGTGGCATAGATTCTACAAGGTACTGGAAACATTCCTCAGAGAGTTTGGTCCATATTGACATGATAGCATTACGCAGTTGCTGCAGATTTGTCGGCTGCACATCCATGATGCGAATCTCCCAGTCCACCACATCCCAAAGGTGCTCTATTGGATTGAGATCTGGTGACTGTGGAGGCCATTTGAGTACAGTGAACTCATTGTCATGTTCAAGAAACCAGTATGAGATGATTCGAGCTTTATGACATGGCGCGTTATCCTGCTGGAAGTAGCCATCAGAAGATGGGAACACTGTGGTCATAAAGGGATGGACATGGTCAGCAACAATACTCAGGTAGGCTGTGGCGTTGACACGATGCTCAATTGGTACTAAGGGGCCCAAAGTGTGCCAAGAAAATATCCCCCACACCATTACACCACCACCACCAGCCTGAACCGTTGATACAAGGCAGGATGGATCCATGCTTTCATGTTGTTGACGCCAAATTCTGACCCTACCATCCGAATGTCGCAGCAGAAATCGAGATTCATCAGACCAGGCAACGTTTTTCCAATCTTCTCTTGTCCAATTTTGGTGAGCCTGTGCGAATTGTAGCCTCAGTTTCCTGTTCTTAGCTGACAGGAGTGGCACCCGGTGTGGTCTTCTGCTGCTGTAGCCCATCTGCCTCAAGGTTCGACGTGTTGTGCGTTCAGAGATGCTCTTCTGCATACCTCGGTTGTAATGAGTGGTTATTTGACTTACTGTTGCCTTTCTATCAGCTCGAACCAGTCTGGCCATTCTCCTCTGACCTCTGGCATCAACAAGGCACTTTCGCCCACAGAACTGCGGCTCACTGGATATTTTCTCTTTTTCGGACCATTCTCCGTAAACCCTAGAGATGGTTGTGCGTGAAAATCCCAGTAGATCAGCAGTTTCTGAAATACTCAGACCAGCCCGTCTGGCACCAACAACCATGCCACGTTCAAAGTCACTTAAATCACCTTTCTTCCCCATTCTGATGCTCGGTTTGAACTGCAGCAGATCGTCTTGACCATGTCTACATGCCTAAATGCATTGAGTTGCTGCCATGTGATTGGCTGATTAGAAATTTGCGTTAACGAGCAGTTGGACAGGTGTGCCTAATAAAGTGGCCGGTGAGTGTATATATGTATGTGTGTGTGTGTGTGTGTGTGTGTGTGTGTGTGTGTATGTATGTGTGTGTGTGTGTATGTATGTATATGTGTATATATGTGTGTGTGTGTGTATATATATATATATACACACACACACACACACACAGATGTACTTAACAATGACCACTGTTCAGATGAAGGTGTACCTAGGAGCAGTGGTGGATGGTATATTCCTGACTGATGATGCTGAGGAACTTCTCAAAAGGAAGGAAGTGCTAAAGGTTCCTATCATGATGGGAATAACCAATCATGAATTTGGATGGATCCTGCCTCAGGTGAGAGAGTTATAATCCTCCTTTCTTGCAAATACTCAAACCAAAATGTGACTCCTCATCTCCTCAGTATCTGCTAAGTGTAAATGTAATGGACTGACTCCAGGGGAGTCAGGCCTATGGAGCGGCCTGGCTGAGGAGCTCGGGCTGAAAAAAAAATCTGTCTTCCTTTACATCATTCATTTTATCTAGTTTTATTCCTTCTGTTTCATTGGTGTGTTGTTACTTTCTCTTCTTCTTGTCTCCCCTTTTCAATTTCCTTTTGATCCTTTTTGTAATTAGGCAGAAATCTATATTACTGATTATATATCTGTTTTACCTAATAAACACTGTAAGCAGTGGTTTTGAAAGTGGTAGACAAATAAAGTTGATGTATAATTCTGATATGGATGATGTACGTTTGTGATTAATTGTAACTAATGTCATTTCTCTCTCTTGATAATAGACCTTTGCCCCTCCTGGTTGGCAGGACGGTATGGACAGGGAGTCGGTGCTGGCTGTGATGAAGCTTTTCAACCCCAGTGGGGTGAGCTGCCAGTCTTTTCTTCTATAATGATGATAATGACGAGCAGGCGGAAGGGACTGTGGAGGAGTGATTCACACACAGACAATAAACCTAACAACAACAACAAAAAATATTGAATCATTGGAAAGGGTAAAATGGTAGTTAGAGTTATTTGGTCACATGGTGGGTGAGGCAGTGACATGAGTAAGAAAGATGACATCTGGTGTCCGGGTAGCATAGCGGCCTATTCCATTGCCTACCAACACGGGCATCGCCGGTTCGAATCCCCATGTTACCTCCGGCTTGGTCGGGCATCCCTACAGACACAATTGGCGGGTGGGAAGCCAGGTGTGGGTATGTGTCCTGGTTGCGGCTCCTAGTGCCTCCTCTGGTCGGTCGGGGTGCCTGTTCAGGGAGGAGGGGGAACTGGGGGGAATAGCATGATCGTCCCACGTGCAATGTCCCCCTGGTGAAACTCCTCACTGTCAGGTGAAAAGAAATGGCTGGCGACTCCACATGTATCGGAGGAAGAATGTGGTAGTCTGCAGCCCTCCCCAGATCGGCAGAGGGAGTGGAGCAGCGACCAGGACGGCTCAGAGAGTGGGGTGATTGACCAGGTACAATTGTGGAGAAAACGGGAGGGGGGGGGGGACAAGAAAGAAAGATGACATCCTCAAAGATTGCCACAAAACATCTCAGAAAAAACCAGACCGAACAGTTTGCCTGTCTGCCAAGCACCTGTAAAATTGCTGCAAATTCTTTACACAAGGTAAAGTGTGTGATTCTCCTTTAAATCTCCATATTCCAGGTCTCTTTTGCAAACGACCTCATTGCAGATGAGTACTTGAAAGATGCCAAGACGCCTGAGGATATCAGAGATGGCTTCACTGAAATCTTGGGGGACTTGCTAATGACTCTGCCAGTCATCAAAGTGGCTGGCTACCACAGAGGTCCGCTCCCTGGGGTCACGAGTGAAATTATAGAATGCCAAACATTGTCCTTTAGAATGAAGTTAATGGAAACTAGTGAACACCCATGTTCATTTTCAAGATTTTTTTTTTTTTACATTCATACACTGGCCATTTTATAGTTATCACTTGCAGCATAAAATTGACAAGTAAATTGGCATGAATGAAAGAAGCCAATCTATGTTTTGTTTTTCTGTTTAAGGTGAGTTTTCATTATTGTAAACACAAAGACTAGAGTACATCCTTTCATGTGGGAGAAGCGCAAAATTGGATCATTCATACATTATAAATGGTTAACTTAATTCCCCCAAGTGACCCTTGACCTCAGCTATATTTGAGATTGCTTCCTTTGTCTCTTGTTTTTGTTTTAGATGCTGGTGTTCCAGTATATTTATATGAGTTTGTACACCGCCCTGGGGTGCACAAGCTGACCAGACCCAGCTTTGTAAAAGCAGATCATGCCGATGACGTTGGGTTCATGTTTGGTGGATGCTTCTGGGGTGGACAAATTAAAATTATAGGTAGAGTCTGCCACTTGGGATTTGCAGTAATTATCTCTTCAGCATAATGCACTGTTGTAATGATGGGACTTCCCGGTTATTACTATTCCTCTTCGCATTGTTGTATGCAAACCAAAAAAGGCAAGCAGAAATGGTGTTTGGGTGCAGTCTTTCTGTCATCTCCATCTAAAAATCATTATAATTTTATTGTGATTTCCTTGGTCTATTTCATACATCTTGTTTTAGTGAAGCCCTCAAGCTTTTCATAATTTTCGTAATTTTGAAATGCCCCATCTAGTTTAGGATTGGAAATGTATTGTAGATACATGATCTATGTTCAAATTTAGCTGTTACTCATGAATTATCCTAACAGCAACTCATATGGTGCAACATCGTGGGGAATTCCCCGATGTTTCACTTGATGCAAGCATTTTCGTTTCATGTATGTATATGTATGTATATATGTATGTATGTATATTCATTTATTAGAGTAGATTTTAGTTGTAGTTAAGTTTATCAGTTATAGCTGATTTTAAAATGGGAAATTCTGAAATAATGTTTCAGTGCTGTAGTTTCTAATGAGTTCCCCCTCTTTAGGCACCATCACTAAAGAGGAAGAGAAGTTATGTAAGACCATGATGGCATACTGGGGCAATTTTGTTCACAATGGGTGAGTACAGTTGGAACTGACAAACGGTAACAATGCTATCCCATTTCAATCCATCTCACTAAATGTTAGGCATGGGTGGCAGGTTGGCAAATTGGTATCTGTACACACACACACACACACACACACACACACACACACACACACACACACACACACATTGTAGCCTGGTATACTTCACAGTCACTGTCATTTTCACATTCTGATTGTAATTTTTTCTCAGCTCTCCAAATGGTGCTGGGTTGGTGCAGTGGCCCCAGTATAATGACCAGAACCAGGAATACTTGCAGCTGGGCCTGGAGCAGACTGTTGGACAGAAACTAAAAAAGGAGAGGGTACATTTTGCTACCATCACTCTCCCTCAGAAGTTGGAAAGTTTAGTGGCAGCAGCCAAAGCAGAAAACTGATTCTTATGGTTGCAGTGTTAAGTCACCATGGGTTTGACTGTTTGTTGGTGTTTGGGTTGACTGGTGTAGGCTAGGGTACTCCTGGTCCCCTAGCACCATGAGCGTAGATATCGATCTACCTACACCCTGGTTCTTGGTCCCGGAATTATTTCCGAACAACTCTTTTTTGTAACATAGCTTTAATAAATGGCATTTTTCTAATTGCAAAAAATGTCACTTATTATTGTTTCCCTGCATGTTGTTATAGCTTACATCTATCTATAGATAGATAGATAGATAGATAGATAGATAGATAGATAGATAGATAGATAGATAGATAGATAGATAGATAGATAGCTATCTTAATATTCCACTCCTCATTTGTTGAGCACTTTTATCTACACCATTGATGGTTTCCGGAAAAAAATGCTACACACCATAAAGTGCCTTTGAGACTTCACAATTTCCCTCCCCCAAAAAGCTGAGATTTTCCATTTAACTTCATATTCATTATATCAAATAGACATTAGGCTGTTAGAAATACATTTTGGTCAAGCTCCAGCACTTTTTATAAATTAACTGCAAGCAGACATTGTACAAGCAAACCACAAAATATGTCCACCCTGTCATGGACAAATTCAAAGTAGAGTAAATATATTTTCATTGCATAGTGATTTTAAAATGTACATTTTCACAAAGATATTTAGTCTCTTTCTCAACAATATATTTTAGTTAATGGGAAAAGTCTTTTGATAATAATGAAATTACTGCAAAATATTTGTTTCCCTATAAAATCTGTGTTAGTTGCACTTTCTTTTCTAAATAAAATCTTAACGACAAAGATATCTGGTCAGACTTTCAAACAATATTGTTTGGCTCTCATTTGTTTATAAAGAAATTACACAAAAGGTTTTGCTATTTTGTGTAAATAATTTGTTTATTTTCATAAAACATGAATATGACAGGGTAGACAACATGACAGGGTGGACAAAGGCTTTAAAGGGTGAACCAGAAGAGAACACATCATTTGTTAAACAACAGGAAACCCTTAAGCATTATAAAGAATTATTCCAGGAAACAATTTACTGTCAGTTTACTGAACAAATGTGAATATTTAAATATATATATATATATATATATATATATATAACAGGTACTATTTAATGAAGATGCCAGTTGGGGACCTGTGAGGCGTCTGTTTCTCAAACTAGAGACTCTAATGTACTTATCTTCTTGCTCAGTTGTGCAACGCGGCCTCCCACTTCTTTTTCTACTCTGGTTAGAGCCTGTTTGTGCTGTCCTCTGAAGGGAGTAGTACACACCGGTGTAGGAAATCTTCAATTTCTTAGCAATTTCTCGCATGGAATAGCCTTCATTTCTAAGAACAAGAATAGACTGTCGAGTTTCAGATGAAAGTTCTCTTTTTCTGGCCATTTTGAGCGTTTAATTGACCCCACAAATGTGATGCTCCAGTAACTCAATCTGCTCAAAGAAGTGCCCATCCAACCAATCCAACTTGTGGGAGCTGCTTCTGGAAGCGTGGGGTGCAATTTCTCCAGATTACCTCAACAAATTAACAGCTAGAATGCCAAAGGTCTGCAATGCTGTAATTGCTGCAAATGGAGGATTCTTTGACGAAAGCAAAGTTTGATGTAAAAAAAATCTTATTTCAAATACAAATCATTATTTCTAACCTTGTCAATGTCTTGACTCTATTTTCTATTCATTTCACAACATATGGTGGTGAATAAGTGTGACTTTTCATGGAAAACACAAAATTGTTTGGGTGATCCCAAACTTTTGAACGGTAGTATATATATATATATATATATATATATATATATATATATATATATATATATATTAGTGGTGAGACTTGATTAAAAAGTTTGTAATTAATTAATCGTAATTAATCGCATTTTAATCGCATATCGATATTTGACACCAGAAGCAACATTTTTCAATTCAAACAGGTCTTGGTAGATGACTAAATCAATGAATAGACACATACATAAGTTTAAACAACAAAATCCTGTTTATTTTGTTCAAAACAAGTTTGTTTTGTAAACACAGTACTTTTTGTAACCCCTAATCTTCTACCAGTGAAAGTGGTCTACAGTCCACAGCAATCCATTTCGCCAGTGAGTTTGTTAATTTATCAGACGTGGACTTACTCATCTTGGCTTTGAAACCCGTCATCTGGTGGAGAGTCGGTTGGCGACTCTGCTTGGTTGTACTAGGAGCACTAGCGTTAGCGTTAGCTCCGGTGTTCGTACTAGCTGCAACGTGTTTCGCATTTAGGTGGTACCGGAGGCCTGAATAACTGCGGCGGAATGCCAACTCTTTGTTGCAGAGTCTGCACACAACAGTGCTCTTATCTAGGCTTCCATCCGACCGGTTTTTAAACGTAAATTTCCCATCCACAAAGCTAAGCAACGCGGTGTCGTCCTTGTCGTCCATCACATCTGTTGTTAGCATACTAACTTGTTAGCCTGACCTACTCCACCTTCCGCTTGACTGACGTCACTCGGTGCATCGGTATAATCCGTATGCCAGAAACGAGTGCACTGAGAAGCGTTCCGTGTTGACTGGAGGGTAAAAATAAAATGCGATAAAATGCGTTAATTTTTTTAACGCCGTTATTTTTCCTATAATTAATTATCGAATTAACGCGTTAAAGTCCCAGCCCTAATATATATATGTGACCGGTTATTTTTTTGCCCGGTGCGGGATTCGATACGAGATGTGGTGCAGTACACCCGTATCGAATCCCGCACCGGGCAAAAAAATAACCGGTTACATTAGTGGCAGTGGTGGGATCCGGAAGTGTGCAGATCCTCAGAAGTCTCTTCGGAGCGCGGGAATAACGAAGCGCGAGGGCGCGCTTCCGGGGAGGGTGACGACTGTAAACTACTAATAAGACACGTTACGGGTCTGACCCTTTAGCCGAGCGGTTAGTGACGTTGCCTTGTGTTGCCTTACACCCAGTATCGAATCCCGCACCGGGCTAAAAAAAATAACCGGCTACATATACATAATTCTGTTATCCAAACCGCTTATCCTGGTCTTCCGATGCCCCGCTCATTTTGCCTGATATCAGACAGAATTGTAAAGTCGTCACACTCCATTTCCATCCATTATCCGAATCGCTTATCCTGCTCCCAGGGTCGCAGGTATGCTGGAGCCTATCCCAGCAGTCACTGGGCGGCAGGCGGGGAGACACCCTGGACAGGCCGCTAGGCCATCACGGCCGCCACACATTCACACCTAGGGACAATTTCGTACAACCAGTTCACCTGACCTACATGTCTTTGGACTGCGGGAGGAAACCCTACACTCCATTTCCATCTTCAAAATCCAAAACAATGAGCGGCCTTTGAATCAGCCTTCTCCACCGAGTTGACTAATTGTTCTACTGATTCTGATGCTTCGGTGAAGTGGACGGGTTTGGGCCCACGCCATTGCTCAAGATGAAGATGAAAGGAATGATGAATGTTGAAGATGGAAATTGAGTGTAACGAGTTGACAATTCTGTCTGATATCAGGCAAAATGAGCGGGGCTTCAGAGTAGTGATGTGTCATGCGCAAAAGATGCGGCTCTAAGAGCCGATGCTTTGTACTGAATCAGAAGAGCAAACTCCCATGGAGTGAGAGCCGGCACCCCACAGCATGGCAGCATGGCGGCCATGCGGCCAGTCACATGTGAGGATATAGGATCATACCATTATGTGAAAGCAGAGAGGACATGTAATGAATGAAAGATGTTATTATTTTGAAGGTCCTGTCACTTGTTTAACTTGACCTACTCACGGGTGTACGTGCAGTGCATGTGACGTATACAGAAAGTTAGATGCTCATGTTATGAAGGTTGTATGTTGAACGAACGCTAGTAAAAGCTACACAGTTCAGAACCTACGAAGTCGGCTCATTCTTGAATTATTCTTATGTCAGTAAGATAAGGTGTCTACGGACATTACAGGACAGACGTCTGTCCCCTCAGTCAGTGACTGAATGAGACAGCAGACAGCGGTGAGGAGGAGAGTGCGAGTGCGTCACGAAAACACGTAAATATGAGTGTCACCCGTAAATGAAGCAGCATCTGGCTGCAGTATAAAAATATTGGGAATAGCAGAGCACAAGTGCTTTCACTGTAAAATGAGATGAGATGAGATCTTATCTTGAGGAGCCCCTCATCCAACGAGCAGAAGACCCACTGAGCTGGTGGCAGGCCAAGTCCTCAGTCTTCCCACGCCTGGTGAAGGGGATGGAGGGGAGACAACATCTGTTCCTCCCAAGAGAATCTTCTCAAAACAGGGCAGATACTCGCAGAAAGGAGAAATCGCAGCAGCCCATCCAAGCTGAGGCATCTGATTTTTCTCAATGCCAACCTGCACTGAGGACATTTATACTGTTTGGTTAGTGAGTTTGGTTCTGTTTTTGGGTCTGTTTCTGTTCTGGTTCTGTTCTGTGGATTTGTTTGCAGTGTTCTGTTCATTTGTTTTGTGCAATTAAAAGTTTGATTAAAATATTAAACAAAAGTAAGAATGCCTGCTTTTGTTACAGAACAAATGCACAAAATGAGGCAATTATAAGGCTTCTCATAAAAACACTGAACGCAAAAGGGTTTATCAACACACAAACCATTCATATTTGCCAAGTTAGGCTACAATATGAGGCTACAATTGATACTAAATTAAGAGCCGTTTGGGAGCCGAAAGAGCCGGCTCTTTGGGAGCTGTGCCAACTTCCCATCACTACTTCAGAGGCAGTTGTTCGTAGAGAGGTCGCCATAGTCAGCCTCTCGGAAACCACGTGACTGATGAAGACAGCCAAACTGTTGTATGGTACCCTCACTAGCCACTGCGTAATCGTAACACTTAACTCCTGCCTAACCTTAACCGTGAACATTGCCTAACGATAACCATAAACCAGTCTCAACCTTAACCTTTAACATTAAGCCTTAACCCGCCGGCGTTGTGGTAGGCGAATCGGCAACGCTCGATGGTCACATGGTTTTCGAGAGAATGTCCATAGCGGCTTCCCCCCCGCCGACGTCATTGGGTTCTCCCAGCGTTTCACAAGACATGCGCACTTCTGCCTACAGCACTAAGCAAAATCTACGACGCACGTCCAGCGAAGACCAATCCACTCCTACTGCTTCCTGGGCCATTTCGTGTACGTACTGCTGCTGCTGCTGCTGTTGTTGTTGTTGTTATTATTCGTCTAATCATTATTTTTTTTTATTTTCATTAAAACAAAAAAACATATGCATTCTGCAATTGCGCTTTGCATTCACTCCATGCCTTTCATTTTCGTTCATTTCAGAGATAAGGAGGGTGCAACTCAGCATTCGTTGAATTACTCGCCTGCTCCCGTGGTATGTTGTATTCACAGTCGTATGAATCGCGTCGCTCGAGTGATCCCTCCGACTTGGTATTTTACGCCAGCGGTGGTCTGCGACAGACATGAGAAAGACCCGGTCGTCGGAGAAATTGTAATGTTGCGTTGTCGAGTTCATCATACCAGCGCGTAGCGTTACAGGAAACGTCAGCGTTCTGCTGTGTTGACATAGTGTTGTTTCCTGATAGTGAAACTACACTTACCTGTGAAGTGGGCTGACTTTGCCGTTAAAAAAAAAGAAGTTTGGATGCATGTAGGATGTAGGCTACAGTCTACATTGTGGGAATACTTCCACCTTCCTTCTCCACGCATCATTTTATTCAATTTGTCGCGTCTGTCACATCCATCAAGTGTACGCTTATACAGCAGAACTGAGCTGGCTCTTTTCCAAATGTTAGGAATGATTTGAAATAACGAGCCTTGCGCGCGCTCTCTCTCTCATATGGTATTCAATGAGACTAAATTGAGTTACACTGATGATCAGCCTACCTCCATAAAGGTAATCTATTGTGTGAATGATTTTAATAGTTGTTTTCCCATAAACTGATGTGTAGGAAAGCACACTCTAAAAGATTATTTAGGCCACAAGGTTTTGGGTTGGCACTCAGAAGAGACTGTTGTTGGTGTTATCTGGACTTCCACATGGAGAGCAACTTCCTCCCCAGTTTTACAAGGTCCATAAGTCATTTCGTCATGCCTGCCTCTTGCTAGGCTGGCTTCGCTATAGTTAGATTTACGTCCATGCCAATGAGATTATCTTTTTTTTTGTTGTTCCTATTTTGGAGCACCAAGTCTTGAATGATGGGACACAGGCTCGAAGTGTGGATGAGATTTTGTGTGAGTTCATCGGAGTGTTTGCAGACAGATTTGCCAGTTTGTTGTTATGTGAAAGGTAGAGGCTCAGCTATTTGAGTTTCTTATTAGATACAGTGAAGATAGCTCTGATGGAAATACAAAAAACACAAAGATGGATTTTGCTGTCCAAGTTCAGGGGTGTGATGACATGCATGCTCTGAGAGTGTCCTAATGTCTTCTTTGACCTTGGTCTTCTGTACAGACGAGCTTTCTTCTGGCTGTAGTATTGGTAATGCCATCTGAGGTGAACCGATTGTACTATGAAGTGTCGCTTTTGCAGCCTCATACTGGCCAGGCATAACTGAGATTCTACACCTACCTTATCTGTTATCAGCCACTTCTCCCTCTCACACCATCACTCCAGCATGTCGTACGGTTCATTGTTTGCATTTTTTGCATAGTGTTGCTGACTTGCACCCAGTCATAGCTGGCTTATATATCTAAAAGTTATGGTTCAATGGCAGTAATTATAAGTTACGCTGAATATAACCTGCCTAACACAGTTAAGTTCGGCTCGGCACTACAGTGGAAGAGGACAGACAAAACAGGGCGTAAAATTTAGTTAGTCACTATTTCACATGTCCCTCAACCAGTTCCCACCAACACAACATGGAAATAAAATGTAAGGGCGCAACCTTCTTGAGCTCAGGGATCGGCCATGAAAGTCACTTCAGATATACACATGTGTTGCCTGTTGGCTCACCTTTTCCCCAATACGTCAGATTGGCTGCACAAATTACTGCCATAATTTTAGAGAAACAAATAACTCATTCCTGATTTGAGAGGCTAGTAGGAAAAGAAAATAGCCTTGTTTCCAGGTCTCTGAATATAATCACCTGAGGTAACAGTGTTATTGCACCTGCTGTCAGGGAGAGGGAAGGGAGAAATCATCTCTCGGCTACACGTAATGAGAATACTCAACAGCCTGTGTCATAATATTTTATCAGGAAACCTCAATGTAAGTTTTATTTCTTCCTTCCCTTAATTAAGTTAAGCAGTATTTTGCAGTATTTAAATGGGAATGTCGGACAGTTAGGTGGGTACTTTCAAAACATGCAGCCTATCACCTGTCTTGCATGGATTATGGTGCAAAAAAATTGCTGTTTGGTGCTCATAGCTTTGGTGACATGGATTTACCTTGAATCGCCACAGGCTGTGGGAATGGATTGCTTGTCCAAGTTGTAGTCTGTCCCTCCTATCTTGCTCTACTGATGTTTCTGTGCACTCATGTGCTGAATAAGGTTTCCTGGGGGGGGGGGGGATAGGAGGGGGTAAGTTGCATAACAATGCTGTCTTTCATGTGTGAATCATGCCAGATTTTCAATGCGTGAAAGCTAAAACCGTTACAAGATCAACCCCATGATTTTGTTGCACACATGGTTGACGTCAACAACACCATCGCAGCCAGGAGCCATTTGTTAGATAGAAACACATTGTTTGTTGTTGTTTTTTTTTTGCTATGTTCTCTAAGAAACCTTGTTTTCTTAGAAAGGTTGATGTCTGGATCTAAATGGAGTTGAATAGTACAGTGCAGGAAAAATGTTCCCTTTCTCAGGATGGTAGAGGGCCACATTAGTCGTGATCACTGCAACGGCAAAAGTGTGACGCAGTGTCCTTGTATTCTCTATCACTCTGTCTGTCTGGTTCTCTCTCTCTCATATATCATATCATATTATTGTCTCCCATCACGCTGTGCTCCATGTAGAGATCCTCTAGCCGAACTCACTGAAGCTTTTCAATACCCTATAACAGTGACGGTATTTCCTCCCCTTTGCGCACGTTCCCTTGAAAGAAACTGCCTACTTGTGTGTGTGTGTGTGTGTGTGTGTGTGTGTGTGTTGGTTCTCTCCTGACAGGACTCATTGCTCAGGCCAGTGGCCTGCTCATCAGTCATTAGGTGACTATACTGTCAACACCCACAGTGAAAAGCAGACATGGCTGAAGCTTTGCTGCCCTCTTATCTCTCTACTCAAGGCTTGTAGTAATGCTGTGAGGAAAAAGACCTGAAATGTTACATTTTTATACACTGTGGACAGATCTCCCAAAAGACCTTTGCACTATGTGTGCTTCAGTGTGGCCGGGTCACCCTGTCATCATGACATTTTTCTCTTTTATCAATATTTGCTTATTGTGTGCTTGTGTTCATATGTGTGTATGGTTTTGTCTCTACCCACATGATTTTTAAATGTGTGTGTGCTTATGTGCGTAAGTCACACTGGTTCTTGCTCTTCCAATACTGTGTTATATAACAGCTCCATCTTCAGAACTGCAGTCCAAACGTAGGCCTGAGGGGTTATGGCGTATGCACATGTATGTGTGGGTGCATTTGTGTGCATGTGAATTCATGTGTGTCTGTGGCTGTGTGTGTTTCTGGGTGCGTGCACACACTGTCACTACCCTATATGTAACCCAGCAGAAGAGCAAACACTGCCCCCTGATAGAGGAGCTAAAGCAGATTAGCTGAAGGACAGATAGTAACACTAAAAGCACTGTAGGGTGCTACTTTAGGGTGGATGCTTCTTTAGGGAGCATGTGCAGCTGTTATTTTTTCTCATGGAGACTTTGAGGTTGGGGTGAAGTGTCCTTAGCCATCTTATGTCAAATTCACCAGGATATGTCTAGTCCAAACGTACACAGGTGTTTTTGAAAACAGATTTTTCTATGCGTTTTTGGGCCTTTCATTCACATGCAGAATGTGAATGGGCCGTTTGGAAAATGCCTTCCAGAGTGGAGATTTTCAGAAACTTTGTGTTGATGTGTAGACCAGGAAACTTGAGTTTTTCGCTTGTTGTTGGCTTTTTTTCAGGCTTGTGCATGGCCAATATGGATTTAGGGTTAGGGTTATATCGCTGCCTGTTGGTTTGGTTTGCTCTTGACAGCGCTTCCATTATGTTTTTATGGTTTCTTTTGGACGGGAGTTTTTTTTTTTAAACAGTGCTTGTGTGAAAATTGATTTTTTTTTGAGAACAAAGGAAAAACCAGGCATGGAGTACGACTCCCGCCTCCGGTGATGGAAGATGGCGGTGCAAATTCATGTTTGCAGCGGTCTCACCCAGTACCGTCCCTGCAGTGTCTTTGTCTATGTCTGCGTTTAAGTTTTGTCTTCGTTTAATGGCTGGGAGAGCTGGCACTGGATCAGCTGGGAGAGCTTGGTCTGCTGCGTCCTTTGGGCCCAGGGACCACTACCCTGCCTGGAGTTGCGACCGGGGAGGTAACACCGAGGGCAGACTGACAGCCTGCGGAAGCAGGGCAGGCTAAGCTAACTGCTAGCCCATGCAGACCGGCAGTTCCGATAACATCGAGGGCGGTCTGGCGGCGGTCTCGCCTGGCGTTTACTAGTGTTTTTGGTGTCGTTGTGTGGAGTGCGAGGAGGTGTGTCGAGGGTGTCTGGCTGGGAGAGCTGGTGTTGGATCGGCTGGGGGAGTCTGGTCTGCTGCGTCCGGTGGGCCCAAGGACCACGGCCCCTGCCTGGAGCTGCGCCCAAGGAGGACGCAGAAGCGGGGCAGGCTAAGCTAACTGCTAGCCCATGCAGACCGGCAGTTCCGACAGTCATCCTGGCTGGTGTTCGTTCCCTTGGACAATGTTTTTGTTTTGTTTTTTTTAAGTTTGGATATATGTATTAGTGTGGATATATGTGTTAGTTTGGATATGTATGTTCTTGCAGTTCTTGTAGTTTTTGGATATGTGTTTTTGTCTTTGTGTTGCACAATACACACACACACACACACACACACACACACACACACACACTGCTGTGGGCTGGGGGAAATTATATTTCGTTTCATTTCATGTACGGTACGGAAGTACATGAAATGAAATGACAAATAAAGTGTTCCTGATTCCTGAAACACTGTTTGAAATACAGCAGGCTCACAATACAGTGTCAGACTCTTTTTTTTTTTAACAGATTTTTAGAAGTCCCCAGAGCAGAGCTGAATAGGATATGTGGAAGTTTACTTTGGTGGTTTGATTTAAAGTATTTGATTTGGTGATTTGAACTTCCTGTTTCATGACTTGAATTTCTCACTTGCAGGAGTTCTGAAAGTAAGAACTAGCTTCTCGCTTGCAGCATTTCTGTTCTTGTCATGATTGTGACAGTATTTTCCTCAAACTCCCCCCACGCCAGGCATGGGGTGGTGGTGGCGTGGAATATATCACCTACAGGAGGAACGCTGATTTGAATGGGGAGTCAAAGGTGTCATCTATGTGAAGAGGGAACGACCATCCCTGAGCTGAGGAGGTGCTCTAAGAGTACATCTGTTGCCATGTTACAATGCTGTGATTGCAGCTATTCCATAATTGCCTGATATCAGACAGAATTGATAGGTCATTACACTCCATCTCCATCTTCAATCTGACATTGCCTCCATTCTAACCGATTTCCGTCGGGGGTGGGGAATCGATTTTCCCTAACCAATCACTAGAGACCTATGTATCTGCCTGAATCTAACGTCTTTTGAAGTCAATACTCATGCATAGCCATGCCAACATACATTTCCCAGGGTTTTAAGAGTGGAGCGAAGTAAAAACAAACTACGATGTCGGGCGATATTGAGGAGACTGCCATGCTCGCTCATGGCGCTGATTGGCTAATCATTAGAACCCACGTGGCACTCATTGGATAATCACTTTTTCAACCGAAAAACCGCTGTTTCATGTCGTGATGCCAGATCAGAAGAATTAGTCAAGTCGATGGAGTGGGCATATTCAAAGGACTGGACCCAGGCAAATTCCCCAATCTTCTGTGAGTACACGTGGCCATTGTAACTCGAATCATCGGCGGTCACTTGAGGTCGAGTATGATTTTCCTCCTTCTAGATCCTTGTGGGTCTTCAGATGGGCGTACATCCTTGCAGAAGGATGCCTGCACGTGACAGCTTTTTACGTGGAGTGGCTGATGTGCCTGCAGCCACCACACGGTCCTTGGCAGGGGATGGCCAGAGTCCAGTGGCATGAAGGACCAAGACGAATGGGGACCACTCTCTGTTGCAGCCTTCATCCGCCTTCACTGGCATTGTGACCTGGAGACATCTTCCGCCAGTTCCACCGTTGAGGTCTTTGTTGGATCGCATTTCGTCTGGAGCCTCCTCCTTGACCTATCCGTCTTGGGTGACCCTACCAGGAGCCAAGCTCCGGACGGCCTAGCTCTTGGGATCATTAGTACACACAAGCTTCTCCACCATGGCAATTTGGCGATCCAGGAGAAAATGGTCACGGCAATTTGCATACGAAACCAGCATCTTTATGCAACTGTGCTGTATATAATGTTGGGGATACCTGCAGTCAGCTGAGACTGATGATTAGATGAGTGATGAAACGTTTCTCCAAATAAACCTTGTGTCCAGATAAACTGATTCAACTTTTCTGGGAATATATCACCTAGGGTATCTTTATGAGCGTAAACACAATCACATCAGATATCAATTCGCATATCAAGCCAGCATATGTGCATAAGCTTCAATTATGGCTATGGCTAATGGCTACTCTAAAGTCATGGGACTTTGACCTGACAGTCTCTCTCCTTTGTTTTGACTCAATAAGGAAAAACTACACTAATCACAAAATCCAACCACTATTCTTTATCATATTCTCTCTTCATGTCTCTGATGCACAGCAAAGCCCCTACAAACCAGCAAATGAATATTGGCAAAATGAGTGGCTATATATGCTGTTGGGCAGCTGAACTCATGTTCTGAATGGTTTGTCATATCATTCATTTTCAGGTCAAGATTATGCCTGGAACGTAGCATGATTAAGAAGACTAGGTTCAGCACTACTTTATGAGCGGAGTTAAATATGCATCATGATCTATAACTATCCAATATAAGATTAGTAAAAAAAAAAATCATCCACTGAGTTATATTGGCTAGTGAAGCAGAGAAATTTTCTGAACCACTGAAGTTTCTTTTAATAATCAGAGTGATGCTGGTTTTCATGATCAATTGCCAGTCATGTTTATTTATTTCCTTTTTTTTTTAACCACAGCCCATTTTTGTCTTCACAGAGGAAATAGTTGTGATGATACTTCAGCATTAAAAATATATATTTTATTTGATATCTAAATAAGGCTTTGGGTTACACTTTATTTTAGGGGTCGGACATTACCTAGTAATGAGGCGGTAATTATCACGTAATTTCTCAGAAATAAGGTTGAAATTACCTTGTATTTTGGGTTAGGGTTAGGGTTAGAGTTGGAGTTAGCTGTAAAATTACCTGTAAAAACTACCACCTTATTACTAGGAAATTACAAGGTAATTTCAACCTTGTTTCTAAGAAATTACGTGATAATTACCACTTTATTGCTAGGAAATTACTAGGTAATTTCCAACCCCATAAAATAAAGTGTTACCAGGTTTTGTTGTTGTTGGGTTTTTTTTTAAGGAATTGGTGAACAATGCTTCAGCTGTTGTCTTATCAAAAACTTCCTCTGAGAGGAATCGATATAATGTTCACCTTTCACTTCAACAGTCAGAAACATCGTATCTGTTTCGATGATAATTTCCCTCACAATATTTGTCTTCTCTTCACAGGTCTATCGGGTTTGCAATTTCTCTTGACATCAGCCTCATTACGAGGTGGGAGGGTTGTCATAGTCAGTGCTGACGTACTACCCTCTACTAATACCTGCTCTATACTTGTGAGCATCTTCATGTACCTACAGGCCAGCTGATAGCTCATTCCTGGACATTGTTTGAGAGCTAGAGGAAGGGATTTTCTTCCAACATGGAGGGCATAGCTGTGGAGAATCTCATAGACTTTGACCTGCCCTCGGATGCCACAGTGCCCTCTGATGGGGATGGAGGACAGCACCAAGACCACTCAGACATTTTCTCCCCGTTGCCTACATCCTCCATGGGGGTCCACCAGGAGCCCTTACTGCCAGAGCCCTTGGTCCCCACTAACCCCAGCTCTCGCCATCATCACCCACGGGGAGGAGAAGAAGGGGAAAATGATAGTGATGCCACCGAATCTGCAGACAGTGAGAATGACATGGACCCACCCTCCCATAGGTGGGAGCTGAGACGGTCATCCTCCTCGTCCAACCACAGTGGAGAGGATGGAGGTGCCGAGGCGGTGGAAAGGAGGGAATTCATGAAGGCCTATGTGGAGAAGATTTTTCACGGAAGGTAAGAGACTCTCTGTCTTTAGTGTGATAAAGCTTTATAAAGTGCCACTGAAACAGTGTATGGTGGATGGTTCCAGTTTTGAAATTACCTTATCAAGATCCCCTTTAAAGTAGTGTTTGAGGGGTGCTCAGGTGCCATGCTGTCTAATGCACAAATGTCCAAATTCTGAAATTCATATTTCAAATCCAGGTGTTTCCTCCAGCTCATCCACGCAGCGCATTTAGTACAATTGTCACTGAGCACTGATAGAGCCAGAGGGGGCATTATTAGGTTATCAGATAGTAATTCTGACAGGTGGTGGGGCCTCTGTACAGATACGGGTGGATTTGTAGGGAATTGTATGGGCCTCAAAGCCTGAAAGTCTTACCTTTCCCCGGAGAGACCCACAGCTGCAGGTGAAAAGAAGTGGTCAGCTGGCTTCAGGTGAAATGGAGGATGCATGTGGACGCCTATACCCTCTCCAACAGCTAACATTTTTGAACAAGTGGAGAGTGACCACCACTCAACCACCGTTTTTACATTCTAGGAAAAGATTTTAGAGTTTGTCTTTAAGTTCATCTGGAATTGTCGTCTGGCATTTGGTTCAGTTGTTTGAGTTCACTTAAGAGCTCAATGTTTTTTTTCCCAAATGTTTCGCTCAGAGATTTAAAAAGAAATAGTTTTTGGAACTTTTTCTGCTCATCATGTTTTGCTAGATTATTTATAACCATATTATTTGTACCTATCTAAATTTAATAACCTCAAGAGGCATGTGAAAAACCATGGCTTTCTGACAGGCCTTTTTTATCAAAGCTATAAGAGAGTAGAAAAACATTTTAGGAAAAAATGTCTCTAGTACAATATACGTATGTAGTCAGCACAAAAAAAGGAACATCCATTAAAAAGATGATCTCGGTGTCCAGGTTGCGTGGCGGTCTATTCCGTTGCCTACCAACACTGGGATCACCGGTTCGAATCCCGGTGTTATCTCTGGCTTGGTCAGGTGTCCCTGCAGACACAATTGGCCGTGTCTGCGGGTGGGAAGCCGGATGTGGGTTTGTGTCCTGGACACTGCACTAGTGTCTCCTCTTGTCGGTCAGGGCGCCTGTTCGGGGGGGTGAATAGTGTGATCCTCCTACGCGTTATGCCCCCCTGGCGAAATTCCTCACTGTCCGGTGAAAAGAAGCGACTGGTGGCGCCACATGTATCAGAGGAGGCATGTGATAGTCTGCAGCCCTCCCTGGATTGGCAGAGGGGGTGGAGCAGGGACCCGGACGGCTCGGAAGAGTGGGGTAATTGGCCAAGTACAATTGGGGAGAAAAAGGGGGAAAAATTCCACACACAAAAAAAGATGACCTCCCTTCCTTCCACTACTCATTTTATCTACCTGACTTTAACAAAAGCACTAGGTGTAGTCACTACATAGTCACTTTTTGTTTTCAGTTGCATTCATTTTTTTCCAATAGCAAAATATGTTAAAAAGTTGCTGTGTGACACCACTGAATCCCCATCACTTATCTGTAACTGTATAATTACTATATCTAACAATTGCTAAACCAAATTAGCAGTGAGATGACAGGTGCCGCTGAATGAAAAACAGAGAATGGGTCCATAAGGTGGAATTCGTACTCTCATATTCTACCAGGGAAGACTTTGACCAGGAGGAGAAGGCCCATTTTGGAGAGCTGTGCAGTGGGGAGAATGGCAAAGGCAGGGAGTGGTTTGCCAAATACGTCAGTGCACAGGTGAGTATGTATATGTATAGCTTGATGAAATGGTTAAGTATAACATCAGAGAGAAAAGTTACTTTCTCAAAAAAAAATCATCCATATTGCAAATGCAGTGGTGAAAGAAGTGTGATAATTTTTTATGTAGTGTTTATAGTTATAGACTCCATTAGGTTTTTGCAAAGATATGACATATCAGATATCAATTCAACAACATAATACTGAAATCCAGCCAAATATGTTTCAATAATTAAGAGAAAACACCAATGAATTTCAAACCTTGATATATATTTTTTAGTATTTGCTAAGTTTGCTATGATATATCCCCTCCTCCCATAGCTTGATGAAAGAGGAGTTCGCCCTTACCCTTCCTAACACCAGTCTACAACACTATGGAGAATGAAATAAATCTGTGATTCTCTGTGCATGCTAACTAATATTGCCACAATTGTAAAAAGCCCAATAAAATGATGAAAAAGTTCATGTCAAAATTGCATATTAGTCCTTGCAATGGAGCAGACTCTAAATTTTGGACTTGAGCCTCTCAGGCTGCAAATTTGCTTGAAGACATTATTAATGAAAAAAACAGCTAGACTGACTTTTATATCAAAAGTATGCTACCTAACCTAAACCAAATCACAAACTCAAGCCTCCCTATAAGGGAAGAGCCACACCACTTTGTGACCTACAAATAACACTTACAGCTGAATGCAGAGGACAACAACAATTCACGCAGTGAGTGAACAGATTAGAAGTTTTTTCCTTCTGCCATCGCTTTAGATTTATTGAGATGATTGAAGGCAAGATAAAGTTGAAAATCTTGCACAGAATACCGTTAAAGGAAAATTATGTTCAGAAATGCTGGTTTGGTCTGAGGTTGTCCCAGACCATAAGTAGATTGTTGGAATCCATAAAATTTGTCACGGATTCCATAACATGTGCTAGCTGATATTTGTATTAAAAAAAGGAAACAGTGGTCATTTCATATTTTTTCCTCATATTTTTAACTTGTCTGAACTCATGTCTGTCATTCTGTGTTTGCAGCGCTGCAACTCTAAATGTGTGAGCGAAGCAACCTTTTACAGACTGGTGCAGTCTTTTGCAGTGGTCCTCTTTGAGTGAGTGCTGCTATGGCTGTTTTTGTTTGGCGACTGTGCATTTCACAGTTTGATGTATAAATTATGTATATAATTACACTACCGTTCAAAAGTTTGGGATCACCCAAACAATTTTGTGTTTTCCATGAAAAGTCACACTTATTCACCACCATATGTTGTGAAATGAATAGAAAATAGTCAAGACATTGACAAGGTTAGAAATAATGATTTGTATTTGAAATAAGATTTTTTTTACATCAAACTTTGCTTTCGTCAAAGAATCCTCCATTTGCAGCAATTACAGCATTGCAGACCTTTGGCATTCTAGCTGTTAATTTGTTGAGGTAATCTGGAGAAATTGCACCCCACGCTTCCAGAAGCAGCTCCCACAAGTTGGATTGGTTGGATGGGCACTTCTTTGAGCAGATTGAGTTTCTGGAGCATCACATTTGTGGGGTCAATTAAACGCTCAAAATGGCCAGAAAAAGAGAACTTTCATCTGAAACTCGACAGTCTATTCTTGTTCTTAGAAATGAAGGCTATTCCATGCGAGAAATTGCTAAGAAATTGAAGATTTCCTACACCGGTGTGTACTACTCCCTTCAGAGGACAGCACAAACAGGCTCTAACCAGAGTAGAAAAAGAAGTGGGAGGCCGCATTGCACAACTGAGCAAGAAGATAAGTACATTAGAGTCTCTAGTTTGAGAAACAGACGCCTCACAGGTCCCCAACTGGCATCTTCATTAAATAGTACCTGTTAGAGCCTGTTTGTGCTGTCCTCTGAAGGGAGTAGTACACACCGGTGTAGGAAATCTTCAATTTCTTAGCAATTTCTCGCATGGAATAGCCTTCATTTCTAAGAACAAGAATAGACTGTCGAGTTTCAGATGAAAGTTCTCTTTTTCTGGCCATTTTGAGCGTTTAATTGACCCCACAAATGTGATGCTCCAGAAACTCAATCTGCTCAAAGAAGTGCCCATCCAACCAATCCAACTTGTGGGAGCTGCTTCTGGAAGCGTGGGGTGCAATTTCTCCAGATTACCTCAACAAATTAACAGCTAGAATGCCAAAGGTCTGCAATGCTGTAATTGCTGCAAATGGAGGATTCTTTAACGAAAGCAAAGTTTGATGTAAAAAAAATCTTATTTCAAATAAAAATCATTATTTCTAACCTTGTCAATGTCTTGACTCTATTTTCTATTCATTTCACAACATATGGTGGTGAATAAGTGTGACTTTTCATGGAAAACACGAAATTGTTTGGGTGATCCCAAACTTTTGAACGGTAGTGTATGTATAAAAGCAACACTGCGCGGCACGGTGGCGCAGTGGTTAGCGCTGTTGCCTCACAGCACGAAGATCCTGGGTTCGAACCCCGGGGTTGTCCAACCTTGGGGGTCATCCCAGGTCGTCCTCTGTGTAGAGTTTGCATGTTCTCCCCGTGTCTGCAGTGGGTTTTCTCCGGGTTCTCCAGTTTCCCCCACCATCAGAAAGACATGCATGTTAAGGTTAATACTCCTGTCTGTGACCTTGACCAAGGCATGGCAAGATGAACTGGAGTTGGTCCCCTGGTGCTGCATGGCGGTTGCCCACTGCTCCTAGCTACACAGCAAGGATGGGTTAAATGCAGAGTGTAATTTCCCTACGGGGGATTCAAAATCAAACAAAACAAAAAAAATACAAATCTTCACTTTGTGTCTTCTGACTTGAAGCCAAAAGGTGCATTTTCAGCAAAGTTCATGACAGGTTTAACACAGTTGTTTAATTTCTGGAATGCTCTCAAGGAATAATGTGTTGCCATTGTGTGTTGTGTCAGGATCAGATTAGATGGATGATTTGGCAATCCGATTTTTGTTAATCTTCTTAAAATCCACCTTGAGTCTTCTTTGATACCATGATTACCTCTTTTTGTTGGGTAACAGATGTTATCAAATGGATGACTACAGCCCAGCAAAAAACCTCATGACCATGTGCTTCACATACTACCACATTGGTAAGGCCATACCCACACACACAAGCACACACAGGGGACATGCACTTAGTCAATCTCTGCATTCCTTCACTCTTACTACACAAGATGCAGTATTTCTGCCTCCATGGGAACACACACACACACACACACACACACACACACACACACACACACACACACACACACACACACACACACACACACACACACACACACACACACACACACACAATGTGGCCCCACCTTCTGTTTCAGCATATGCAAGGCTCAGCGTTTTTGGTTTTTACCAATTTTCACCAAAAAATACCCAGATTTTTTAAAAGGAGCAGATCGGTTTAAACTGATTTTCACCCGGATTTTATGTTTCCACGGATCCAAAAGTTTTCCTGTTCATGTGAGGTTATGTAACAGTGTCCTCTTGTGGCAAAATTAGGCATGCCCGATGGCTTTGAAAAATAAAAACCGAAAACCCTGAGCCTTGAAAATATGCCATCTCCCATCATCAGCAATGGGAGGTGCTGCTCTGTCTATATCAACATGGCTTTCTTTTAAAAACTCAACAACACTCAAAAGTCATGCTCTTTAGAGCCTTTAAAGGGCCACAGGAAACAATACTGAGAATACAGGGGACCTATAAAGCTTCCCATTGTACTATTCAGGAAAGTAATACATTCTTAATTGAATGGCCTTGTCAAATAGTGATTTATTGGAGAAAAAAATAAATTAATGAAATGAACAAAAAACATGAAAAGCAACAATCCTAGAGCTATTTGATAAATGCAATTGCCACAATTCTGACAATTTGGTGGAAAGTCAATGAAATAAACACTGCAATGACACCTATCACACACACAAACACCCATATGGCACAATCCAGACTTTTCTGCAAATAAATCACCTCTAATAGGCAGTAAATGGAAAGAAAAAAGGATTACACACCTCCGCTAGACCCCCCCCCCTTTTTCTTCTCCCCAGTTGTACTTGGCCAATTGCCCCACTCTTCCAAGCCATTCTGGTCGCTGCTCCAACCCCTCTGCTGATCCGGGGAGGGCTGCAGACTACCACATGCCTCCTCTGATACATGTGGTGTCACCAGCTGCTTCTTCTCACCTAACAGTGAGGAGTTTCACCAGGGGGACGTAGTGCGTGGGAGGATCACGCCATTCCTCCCAGTTCCCCCTCCCCCCTGAACAGGCACCCTGACCGACCAGCTAGTGCAGCGACCAGGACACATACCCACATCTGGCTTCCCACCCGCAGACACGGCCAATTGTGTCAGAAGGGACACCCGACCAAGCCGGAGGTAACCCGGTGATTTGAACTGGCAAGCCCCATGTTGGTAGGCAACGGAATAGACTGCCACACCACCCAGACGCCCCCTCTGCCACATTTTTGACCATAACACTTCGTTAACATTACAAAAGCTTATTGACATATATGGCATTGAGAAACAACATTACTTACAATACATCCAGTTAAAACACTCAATCAAAGCAAAAATAGATATCTCTAGCATACACCTGGAACAGCCACCACTATTGGAAAGCATCAATAAAATTGTCAAATCAAATAAATAGCTTCCACTGACTCGACTAATGCACCTCATATTCCAATAAATAAAAGGGGAAAAGACCTCATCATCCACACCGATAACCACACTTGGAATAAAATCTGTAATAACATCTTCAGCATGTCTAGGAATGCTAACGTAAGGCTAATACAGTACAACATAGAACACACAGCACAAGATACATTTAAATAATGGGATTAAACGGATCAGACATATGCACTCATTGTACACTCCACACACTCGGGCTCTGTCCACCAATACAACGTTCCTGGGAAGTAACCACCATCCCTATTCCTTGGCTGTAGTATTCCATTATCCCCTTCCGTATGCATACTCGGCGATTTGGATATACTCAACACATATTCAAAGCAAATCATATTACCCCCACTTGTAGCCCTAACTGTCACCCAGAAAACAATACTACTAAACTGGAAAAGTAGGAGGAAAAAATCAACATCTCAAAATGTTTGGATCTCCTAACATGACAGATATCAATGGAACAACAATCAGCTTTACAAAAAAAACCCCAAGTTGAACAGTTCAATAAAATATATTCAACATATTTTCAGATTTATTCTGCTGCCGGTGAGCTAATGCCACAACACAAGTATGATTTAAATATAAGTATGTAATGGGGTCCGCGGTGGCGTAGCGGTCTAAGCATCGGCTTGGTGTCGATGCAGTTGCCCACTGGGGACTGGGGTTCGCGCCCCGGTCTCGTCAGATCCGACTATGGCCGGACTCGATGAAGCAGCAATCATTGGCAACGCTGTCTTCGGGAGGGGGGCGGAGTCGGCTTGTGTTCGTCATGTGAATGCGTCTCTGTGTGTGTCGGAAAAACAGTGGTTCGGCTTGGATTCGCCTTGTCACGAAAGTGGGGAGGCGCTTTCCTTCGAGACTGCCGGCCGGAGAGATGCAGTTGGCGAACGCATGCAATACGAGGGTGGGTGTTTGAATTAAAATAGGGATCAATTGGCCACTAAATTGGGAGAAAAAAGGGAAAAATCAGAAATAAATTTATAAAAAAAAAAAAATAAGTATGTAATGTCTTGATGCATGCTCAATAATCCAGGTAAGAAAATCAAAGAAGGTAAGATGTCACTTAGATCCAGATGAACTGATTCAACCTTCTTTGATAAGTAGGTAGCATTAATAAAGAGTTAATAATGCTAAACCAAACTCATCCTGAAAACTCACCTGAAATAGATCCAAATCCAAAAAGAACCCGCCCTTTGCCTGTTTGTTTTTATGTCTTATTTTTGATTATATATTGATAAATGCCACTTCTCAGTGCTGACTCATAGGGAGGGTTGCTGCTCTCTATCCCTGTGGTTGCAGTTGCAACACCACCACACAGAGCTCTGGGTAATGTTGCATACAGGCAGTGTTTTTGCCTACGCATACAAGAAGATTTGAGTGTGAATTGTGCCATAAGAAACGTTGCATCAGTATAATGTGAATAAATCCGCAAATTTAGATAAGTATGAATAAAGATATCAAACATACCAGAGAACGTAACTCTGTGACTTTGTTGCTCCAACAGGAAAGTTCCAGCTTTCTCCCTCAGAGTTGTTCGATCGTGGGGGTCAGCCTTTGGGTCTCGACTCTTACCTGAACAAGGCCAACTCTTGGTTCTCTGGGAAGAAGGACGCTGCTGAACGCCTGCTGAAGACCACATCAAAGACAGATGTCAAGGGTTTCTTTGGAGGTCTGGAGAGCAAGCTGAGGGGTCCGATGGCTCGTAAGACTGAGTGAGTCAACCCTCCCTCATCAATTTATTATTTTTGTACACACCTAAACTTTAACCTCCTGCAGCCAAAGCTTTCCCTAATACTTGCCTGCGTTCTCCTGTCTAGGGAGGGAGAGAGCCCAGTAGAGACGAAGCTCAAATCATTAGGTACAGTGAGTACACCAACGTCTGCATGAGCTGAACATGATAAAACCGTACGGTTGGAACATACTCCGTCAAAAAGCAATTTCTCCTCATCGTCACTGCACAGCAGGTTTTTATGAAATGTGCTATAAAAATAAATGGGGCCTGATATCTGTAATGTAATGTCTTCCACTCCAGTGCCTGAGCCTCCAGAGGAAAAGAAAGTGGAAAAGGTGTACCTGTACACTCACCTGAAGCAGCAGCCCATCTGGTTGGTACAAGAGGCAGCTGGCCATAAAGTACAGATGACTGGATGAGACACGCTCTAAATAGTGATGATCAGTAATCAGACATTCAGCATGTGTTAATGTCAGTTTTGTGATGACATATAATATCCCAATGGAATTTAGAATTTTTAAACCTCCATGGTGTTTGACAAGACTTATTTGCAGTCACTTCCCAGCACCTGTAGTTGCAAATAACCTGCAATTTTTCCTGCTTTATCAGGCACACCCTAAGATTCTGGAATGCTGCATTCTTCGATGCCGTCCATTGTGAGAGGAAGAAGAGATCACCTACTACTAGGTGAGGATGGATGGATGGATGAGGTGATGAATGGGTTGATGGGCAGATAGGGAAGTGGATGGATGAATGAAAAAAAGTGGTGATTGACACGATATATTATGAAGTTGTACGTGTTTGTAAAATAATGTGATTCTTCAATTCACCGGCAGACCATTGAGATACCAAGAAGCAAACTGTTGGCGTGTTAAGATCACTGCTGTTAGGTTCACTGAATGAGACTGAAGTATACCAGCAGAGTAGTTCCATAAATGCAAGAATATGAAAACCAAATCTGAATAAGTGAACATGTAAATATAACACTGAATATTAAATTAATACAACATTTTGATATGAGGTGTAACTTGAAGATGTATAAACTGTGTTGTTTTGTGAGTGTGTGTGTGTGTGTTTGTTTTGTGAGTGTCCATCTCTCTCTCTCTCTCTCTCTCTCTCTCTCTCTCTCTCTCTCTCCTACTCTGTGTATGTGTGTGTGTGTGTGTGTGTGTGTGTGTGTGTCTTGCTAACTAGAATATAAAAAGGTTAAACCACAGCCATGTATAGCTGGTTCAGCACTAAATAATGTCTTAAGTGCAGTCGCACAGTAGTGGTTGGTACATTTGTGGTTAATTCAATACTGCTGATGATTACTGATGTCTGAGCTCCCCTCTTCTCTTCTCTTCTCTTCTCTTCTCCTCCTCTTCTCTTTTCTTTTCTTTTCTTTCCTTTCATTCTCTTCTCTTTGCCCATCTTCTCTTCTCATCTCTTCTCCTCTCCTCTTCTCTTTTCTTCTCTTCTCTTTGCTCAGCTGCTCTTCTCTTAACTAATCCTCTATTTGATTATCTCTTCCTACCCAGAATCTTCCTCCTCTTTATCCCCTTTTTCTTCTCAGAGCTGTTGTTATTCTTCTTCCTCTTTCTGCATGTGAGTTTTAACCCTTTGTCTCCTTGTGCCTTGCTGCCGAGCAGGGGAACGCAGGAGGAAGAGAAAGACGAGAGGTCTGTCCTTCTGTCTCTTCACTGCGCTGAAAGATTGGTCAGACCGAGGCAGGGCTAAACATGAGGGGCAGCAAACAAAATACAAGCCAAGGGAGAGAGAGCGATTGAGAGAATAGGCTAATAAATCAACAAGGGAAGTGGTTGTATAATCTGGTAGATGAAGAGGAGCATTGCAGTGAATTAGAGAACCGAGCAGATGGGTGCTCAGCTTTGTGCTGTGTGTGTGTGTGTGTGTGTGTGTGTGTGTGTGTGTGTGTGTGTGTGTGTGTGTGTGTGTGTGTGTGTGTGTGTGTGTGTCGGGGGGGGGGGCCTTAAGGTCTTATAGGAACCCTGTGCCTAATTTAAAGTTTTTCAGATGCTTCCAAGTGAGCAGTGATAGCAGTGACTTTGAGGCTCAAACCTCGATCTAGCCGATTGGAGCAGACTCAAGTCTTAGACTGTGCCCTCGATTACTGGATGGCAGATATGATGACATTATTTGAGTTGTACATTTTAAAAGTTTCTTAAATTCAGTTAGCTTGAATCACATTTTTATGATGACACTTAACATGTTTGAATCCAGTTTACAGATTTTGGCTCTTTTTTCCCGGTGTTTCAAGTTTTGCGTGCGTTGACTTCTCATCATTTGGCTGCTTTTGTCATATTTGCTTAGGTAGTCTTGATTGAAATGAGTGATTAAGTCTTACCTACTAACTGTAATATCATGAGGCATATGTAGTGCTTGTGTGGTATCATATCTAAAGTCTAGAAGGGTTATCGCTCTCCACAGATGATTGCATGCTTACTAATCTCTTTTCTGCAATGTTGCATTTGCATGTGATATTTTCCCCCGTTCAGCTGCATGACCTTTTTGCTGTCTCAACTTTTTGATGTTTCTTTTTTTTTAAATTTTATTTGCCTTCTAGTGCATCTGCACAGTGGTTGCAAGGATGTGCTGTACATGATAAGAATCTCTCTTTGTTTCCCTTTGACTGAGACAGCATCCGTAAAAGTCATAGAAGAGTTTGAGTAAAAACAATCTTGTACTGGAGGCAGAGTGCACTGTACAGTATACATGTTTGCATGAAACATGAAAATGTGGTTGTTCACCATGTTGTTAAACTAGCCTGTTGCCTGTTTTGTCATATATGCACAACTAGCATCAAACATGCAGTAGTAATCTACATGTGAGGATATGAGTAGGGATTCAAATCATTTTTGCTGAAGTCTTTTATTCAGACTGAAGCGTGCATGTGTTCATGCTTATCTTAAATTGAGATTTGCTGTAGCTGTATTTTTATAAAATTTCTACCTTTCAGGGGTGTCTGGGTAGCGTAGTGGTCTAGTCCATTGCATACCAACACGGGGGTTGCCGGTTCGAATCCCTGTGTTACCTCCAACTTGGTCGGGTGTCCCTACAGACACAATTGGCCGTGTCTGTGGGTGGGAAACCAGATATGGATATGTGTCCTGGTTGTTGCACTAGTGCCTCCTCTGGTTGGCCGGGGTATCTGTTTAGGGGGGAGGGGGAACTGGGGAGAGTGGCGTGATCCTCCCACGCGCTACGACCCCCTGGTGAAACTCTTCACTGTCAGGTGAAAAGTAGCGGCTGGCGACTCCACATGTATCAAGAGGAGGCATGTGGTAGTCTGCAACCCTCCCCGGATCGGCAGAGGGGGTGGAGCAGAGACGGGACAGCTCAGAAGAGTTGGGTAATTGGCCGGATACAATTGGGGAGAAAAATCCAACAAAAAAAAAAAGTCTACCTTTCACCATTCTCAACCACTAAACAGTCTATATTTGCCAGTGATGTAATCTGCCTTCTTTGAACATTTAAGCTCAAAGCAATGGCTTAAAACCAAACTGGACAATCTGGTATTGTTTCTTTTTAAAGCACAGTGACATTTAAAAATTTGAAAGGGAAATGGGTTTGCCTCAGGTATATAGTACTGTGTATTAGATGTCAAATCGTTAAAGCCTGTTCACAATCCATTAAATATCATGTTGACAAGCCTCATGACTCATGGGGCGTCTGTGTATTGAAGCATGGAAAGGTTTTTCACATATCAGGCAGCGGTTTTGGTCAAGACACTACATATGATGTGAAAGGTAGCAGACAGCACATGTCCATGCTTTATGTGAACATATCACGTCCCTCCGCTTGTTGACAATGACAAGTGATTGTGAGTGTATAATATGCTTGACGCCTCATTTTGTCTCGTTATACATGTTTTTGCAGGTTGATGTGGAGTATGGGTTGTATAAGTTGCTGTTTTATGTGCTTGCATTTATAAAAATGGTATTCTTATTTTTTCCTTTTTTTTTTAAATCCCTTTTCAAAGTGAGTTATAGGGATGGGTATTATAGAAGCTTTGAAACCAAATTCCACTAATGGTAAATTTTGGTAAAGTTAGGTCCTGGATCTCAATTAAACCACTTTTTCAACCACCGAGGTCTTGGTCACACTACCTTCTTTGCTGCTATTCTATGTTAAGCAGTTTTTTTTCCCTAATAGAAAAGAACATAATTTGTGTAAAACCTGAGATCCTGTAGTCAAGCATTTTTGAAGCTATAATAATTTTATAAAACCCCACAAAAAATTGCTGCCAATACTCCACACGATATAGATACTGATTTTGTTTTTGTTTTTGTATATCCACCCCTTCCCTGTTCTTCATGATGAAAAGGTGGGGGTGAAAAACAGACTCCAATAGTGAGCCATTAACCTTCAGCTGCTCTGTCTCTCCCCCAGGGAGAAGTGGTGTCACATGACACAAGAGGAGAGGGACGACAGCTCCAAAATCGATGAGAATATCGCCTTCGGCCAGCTGGGGTGAGCAAGTGGGAACAATGGGCTCCATGCACACATTCCCAATGGAGAAAAAACAAGGAATTTGTAGCCTTCATGGGAGTTTATGGGTGAATTTGTGGTTGGGGAGTCCTCCTAGTGGTCATAAGTGTTGCTGGGTTGAGTGGAGATACCCAAGGGTGGTGCCCTTGCTCGCAAAGACACCCCAACCGCCATAGATGTGTTTGCATTTTGTATTTGAGTTGTAAACATGTCCAATGAAGGAACTTTTCAGTTCACTTTGTTTCGTTAATATCCATGAATACAACCAAAATTATACCAACCCTTATAAATATAAACCATAAATTATAGATATTAACATGAAAGATAAACCTAGTAAATTCTGACTTCACAGTCATGTTGGGATGTTTTTTTTTTCTTCTCCATCGGTCCATACTCTGTATTTCCCTTGATACTTGGTGTGTTGATGAAGTCAGTTCAGGGAAATGCATTGTGCTATTAAAAAAACAAAACAAAAAAAAAAAACAGTATAGGGCGTCCAGGTAGCATAGCGGTCTATTCCGTTGCCTACCAACACGGGGATCACCGGTTCGAATCCCTGTGTTACCTCCGGCTTGATCGGGCATCCCTATAGACACAATTGGCTGTGTCTGCGGGTGGGAAGCCGGATGTGGATATATATGTCCTGGTCGCTGCACTAGCGCCTCCCCTGGTCGGTCGGGGCGCCTCTTGGGGGAGGGGAGGGGGAACTGGGGGGAATAGCGTGATCCTTCCACACGCTATTCCCCCTGGTGAAACGCCTCACTGTCAGGTGAAAAAAAGCGGCTGGTGACTCCACATGTATCAGAGGGGGCATGTGGTAGTCTGCAGCCCTCCCCGGATCAGCAGAGGGGGTGGAGCAGTGACTGGGACAGGTCAGAAGAGTGGGGTAATTGGTCGGACACAATTGGGAAGAAAAAGGGGGCAAAAAAAACAAAACAAAACAGTATGGACTGTGACTACTGCATGCCCCTTGTTGGCATGACGTCCTTTTGCACTGTCGTGACATGGGTTCATTTTGTATTTTCAGGACATTCACCCATAATATGCTGGCTTTTGGGCTCAGTAAGAAACTCTGTAATGATTTCCTAAAGAAGCAGGCAGTCATTGGGAACCTCAATGAAGGTAAACCTTTTAACTTCACAAAGCATTAACACACACAGGGGGAATAATGTGTTACAGGCCTCACAGCTACTCTCTCAGCTGGAAGTACGGGAGGATGCACGGGCCAGCAGGTATCCGTTAATGTGACGCCTGTTTTTGTTTTTGTTTTTTTTTACCACGAGTCGTAACAACGCAGATGCTTAAGAGAAACTCTTCTGCTTTGTTTTCTCCCGCTGCAGAACAGTACAAGTTGCTCTGTGACCACATCGAGAAAATGGCGGCAGAGTGAGTGCGAGGAAGAAGGCGACGGGCCGCATTTCAAGTGATAAAACAAGGACCTGACGCTGCACACGTATCACAAACTCCTCACCCTTGTCCGGTCACTGCAGCCGCCTCCTCCTATTGACAGGTGTTGCACGGGCACGGCCCCATTTCCTCAGAAACTGATCGCTGGACTGACTTGTTCAGCCCCTATTTATCCGCATTTGCACTGATCCCCTTTACCCCGTCCTGTATCAGCAATAATATTAAGCTACTCAAACATTATCCGCATGAAACGTTATCCAACAGTAGCCTACACACTTAGTTATCACTAATGCCTCTGTTGAAAGGCTTAATTTATATCCATATGAAGTAATTATTCAGACTTAAATGTGTGATTATGTTGTCGGCCACCCTAGATGTATATTTCAATATGTATGATGATATATTTCATGCATCAAATATAGATGTGTATATACATCTGAGGGCTTAATGTTTTCAGCCATTAGCTTATCCACTCCCAAAATTGCACACAACAAATTACCTGAAACTGTATTCATAACACATTAAACTATATTTAGCTATAAAAACATATGCCAGAAAAAGCGAAACATTTACAGCACACACCAAATTTGAGTCACCTCACATGTAAATGTATAAATCTTAGTGTTTCTTTTTACCCGGAGTACCAGATGCGTTTTTTTTTACCATATAATGTAAATTCAGTTAGGTTATTAATAATCACAGAAAGTATTTCAAATTGATTTTTTTTAAATACACCACGATGATCAATGCACAGATATAGTTATCGTCTTATTTGGCAGATCCTATCCATATGTCATCTTAGTTGGCGAAAAGAAAACATAACAGTGATATTAATCATGCTTTGTTAATAGAGATCTGTGAAAACACTGGGTCTCACAAATATGTTTGAGCGTATTAATAACTAACACATCCGTCCCCGCCGACATAAGTCTTCCTTCTGTTCGCGTTATTAGAGATGGGATACAAACTTAACTCGTTTTTGGGAATAGTCACAAAATCAATAATACCTAATAATTTAGTTGTAATAATTGAGATATTAGACGCGCCCTGTCCATCCAAAGTGCCTTCCGTGTACCTGAGTAAAACTTCTCGTCTGCATCCTCCGGCATGACTCTTACTTTAACCCTACAGTAACAACAGTGACTGCACACAATCCTCTACGTTAATTCGTCAAGGATCTCTGGTAAGCTGTACAGCTAAGTTACAAAGAGTATTTCCGAGACAAACAACTTCCTATGCACATAAACAGAATTCATCGCGTTGTCGTTTTGTGGGTGTTTTTCGTGGTGTGCTGAAGTAGCTGGTTAGTCGTGGGTAGCAGTGGTGTGTAGAACCCGAATGTTGCAGAACCAGCAGGCTGTAAAAGATGCTCCATGTACTACCTTTATACAGTCTCCACCCATCCAGCAGCGTCTGTGCTGCCCGCATGTATGTTTACCTATCTACGTGTGTGTATCTATTTGCATGTGTAAATAGTGTTGCTCTGTTGAAAAATAATGCAAGTGAACTGTGATTGTATTACCATATTCTACCAATGGGCGGTAGCATTGTGTCTTCAAAGCGCTTCTCAGTGAGAGGCGACGCCATTGAGAGCCAAGGAATTGGTATAAGAAAGGCTGCCAAGCTGTTTTCAAGTACAATTTTAATATCAAATCATGCTTTTAAAAATACGTGTGGGAGCTACATATGATGCCAGACGCAATTCCCTCTCTGGCAAGTGTGAATCTACTCATCTGTTATAGATAGTGTTTTAATCTATTGTGTGTATCAATTGATTTTATATATATATACGTATATATATATATATATGTTGTTTGTTTTTTTCCAGTCGGTGTATTAAAACTCTTTTTACTGGCTATTACTGTATGTGTATATATATATATATATATATATATATATATATATATATATATATATATATATATATATATATATATATCACGGGTGTTTCCTGCTGATGAATTTGCTGTGTGTCAGTGAGTGATACCTGTACTGTGATCCAGACGGAACGTCGTTAGGTAGTAACTGTATTATGACCCTTAAGTGCCATCATATCTTTTCCCCATTAGAGCTGGTCCATCAAAGTGCTTGCGTGTAGTGTAGTGTAGTGTAGTGCAATAACCTTTAATGGAAACTTAAGTCATTCCCTCAAAGTTGATTGAGTTGTCTATTAGTGCATACAGATTGATACGTCGCCTTTCTCCTATTTATGTAAATCTGATGAAGCCATTTTTTGTCTGGGGTTTTTTTTGTGTGTGTTTAAAACTGTCTGTCCTATTTATATTTCGTGCAGTGTAATTTTCTTGCACATATTTTTAACAGAGAACTTTCTTTTTCTGTCAAAATCAGTCTCTCACTTTCCACCTGTCTGTGTCCTTTGATATACACCACCTTTGATAAACCTTTTTGCTTTGAGGCGATATGCTGAATTGCTGAGCACCAGTGAATCTCTCCTAGTGTTTGTATTGGTGATGCAAACCTCTCTGTGTTGCATGTCAAGATCAGTACCCTGAGTACTGCAAACAAGGTGCTGAGCTCCTTTATCTGGGCGGGGGAGGGTTATCCAGAATGCTCCTGGCTTTAGGTTAGTTATCACCTAATAACTAACTTGATATCTAACTTGGAGTTAGTTATCACCGAGGTAGTCATCACTGCTGCCAATGTGGGAAGATGGCAGCGCGAACTTATGTTTGAGGTGGTCTCACCCAGTACCGTCCATGCAGTGTCTTTGTCTATGTCTGCGTCTAAGTTTGTGTCTTCATTTGATGGCTGGGAGAGCTGGCGCTGGATTGGCTGGGGGAGCCTGGTCTATGGTGTCCTGTGGGCCCAGGGACCACGGCCCTGCCTGGAGCTAACCTGAAGAGGAAACACCGAGGGCGGTCTGACAGGACGCGGAAGCGGCACAGGCTAAGCTAACTGCTAGCCCATGCAGACCGGCAGTTCCCACAGTCATCCTGGCGTTCGCTGTCTCGGACAGTGACATTTTTATATATATATATATATATATATATATATATATATATATATATATATGTTGGTTATATGTGTTTTGTAGTTTTTTTGTATTTTGGATATATGTGTTCTTGTAGTTTAGATATGTGTTTTTGTCTTTGTGTTGCACTGCTGTGGGATGGGGGAAACAATATTTCGTTTCGTTTCATGTGCGCAGGTGCATGGAATGAAATGACAACTAAACGTCCCTGATTTTTAAGTATTTATCACTTGATAGCTTTTTTGATTAGTACAACCAGTTTGGTCTCTTAGTTTAGACAAAACCAGGCCAGTCTCTCACATGTCACCGTGACTGACACTTTCTGTGTTTGTGTTGCATGGCTAATGCATGGTCTGTCTCTAGCTTTAACATATCTGTTGTTTAATGTTTAAAGTAGGCTTGTGTTTCACAGCTTGGGAAATAAGGGTTGGGTTAAAGTCAAGAACCAACAGCGGTCGGTCTGCGTTGTGTTGCTTGATGGGTTGAAAGAGGATTGACCTCACTGGTTTTAGCCAAAGTATCAAGTAAATGTTAGCTATCGTTTAAGTGATAACTTCTGTGTGATCTGCATGCAAATGTTGGGTGTGCAAGACACGGAGATGTTACCATGTGGAAAATGTAAGGAGAGCTTTGTTGTGATAATCATGAAATCCTTTGTGTTTCATTGTGCAATGGTCACATTTGCACGTATGTGCTGTCACAATATTGTTGGATTGAGTTGCTGATACTGTAATAAAATTATTTTTTTGATGTTAACACACTTTTCCGGGGTTATGTGTGTGTGTGTGTGTGTGTGTGTGTGTGTGTGTGTGCGTGTGTGTGTGTGTGTGTGTGTGTGTGTGTGTGTGTGTGTGTGTGTGTGTACACTCTGACACAAGTCTCTCAGTGTGTGTGTATGTGGTGTCTGTGTCAATACGTATGGGGTGTTGATTTGAGACCAATGTAGTAGCACAATGTGGTGGAGTGTTCCAGTGTTTGAGAGCCCCGGGCCCAAGCTGCCAACAGTCTGCCATTCCCAGCTCTGCATATAAATAAACACCGGTCATGCCGACTGCACCCTGATTGGACACCATGTAATGAGCTGTGAAAGCCCAGTCAACGTTGTCACACCATGATCACTCGGTCAATCTAATTAATGCCAGACCTGCCGGCTGGAAGCTCCTTAACGCACATGTATGCACGATGCATGACGTTCTCTCGATCCAGTCATGTTGCATTCATTCTTTGATATATTATTCCATGAGTCCTCTTCTCGCCTTCGACCCTAGCCGCTAAATACCTCATCCCAACCTTTTAAAGGTCCATATTAGTCACAGGCATAAATAGTTTGTGGGTTGTCCTTTTATGAGCACATTTTTTCATACAAGGTTAAGATGCAATTGCAACAATGGGGAAAGCATGTCTTGCAAATATTTTGGATTTGCAGAAGACCAGCTGGGCAAAGTAAAGCTGAACTCATTCAGTTTACCTTACATGAAACATCATAAGTGTGTCTGTGTGTGTATGTGTGTGCGCGCGTGCATGCGTGTGCGTGTGCGTGCATGTGTCTGTACTTTATTAGGAAACTTGATTCTTTCAAAAATGATAATACCGTCCTTGTTCTGTTTTACAAATCGTTTATACAAAGCCTACTTTCCTAATGTACGTTGATTTGGAAATTCAAAATTCACACAGAAACAAGTTGAGCAGGGTAGGGATACCTTGCAGTGAGATCACTGGGATACAAACTGTACCACTCTTGCCAAGCCAGTAAGGCATGCAAGGTTTTATTGCAACAAGTCACATCTATCTATCTCTCTATCCCTTTATCTCTCTCGCCCTCTGTCTATCTACGATTTGTCAAGTTATACTTCACATAGACATTTGTTGGTGTATGTGTATATGTTTATCTCCACCCATACTCTGTGTGTGTGTGTGTGTGTGTGCGCGCGCGTGTGTGTGTGTGGTTGATTGATACTGTTCTTCTATGCGTGGGAGGTGGGTGGAGGAGGGTTCAGGCAGCAAGCTGCACTGTTGGAGCCCTCTGAGGGAGGCTCCGATACACTTCCTCTCGGATTAAGTGTTAGACTCGGGGTGGTCCCATACCGGGAGTGGTAAGGCTGCTGCTGTGTAGAAGTCCTTCGGAGGTGCACAGAGACACACATAAACACACACACACTCACACATGCATACACACAAACCCTGTGCTCATTTGGCCGTCTGTATTTATTTATGATTCATGAGAGTGAAGCCGGAGAAACACAGACAAGTTTATAAGAGAGCAGCATTCAATTCTCTCTAATTATCTAGGACCTTTTTTTGGTGAGTCTGATGAAAGCAATGCCAATATACTCATCTTTTTCTCCCAAGATTTGAGATCCTTCCTATGACAAGCAAATTGAAGTGTTTAAATAATGCATGTTATAATTTGGTGTGGGCAATTCAAATGTCATCTTAAATATGATTTAAGATTTATTTCGGTGTTGTATACTCGTGCTATATGTCGCCGTTTGTGTGTTTCAGGCGCTCATATGAGTGCTGCTTGTGGGTGTGATGGTACTGTATGTCATCTCACCACGGCAGCATGCCCCAGTGTGTCTGAGGAAGGCTGCAGCCCAAGCCCCCCCGGAGGTGTGTGTTCGTCGTGTTTGAGCATGTGCATGCATGTCCGTGCTTGCATACGGACTGCAACCGGCCTTGGCAGCAAGGCGTAGGCCACGGTCTGGTGGACATTTGAGGCTCATAATGATGTATAAAGCTTTGTGCCAGGAAACCCAACTTGATTAGCAGCTAATGTAGCTTGAACCAAGCCCATCAATCTTCATCTCTGGCCCACCCTCCCCCCGGTGCTGAGTGTGTATTTGGACAAGTGTAGCCGGTTTATGTAGAGAGTGAAAAAATATAACAAACACTCGGATTAAAACCCCTTTTGAACCCACAAGTTTTAAACTGTGTGATTTAGTGCTGAACTGAGACTTGATTGCACATAAAATGAGAGCGATGACACTTTCCAGACTTGGTACTATTTGTCTTGCTCTCCCTGTGCACCCCACCCCCCTTTGTAAACCTGTAGAAGTTTGTCAGTTCAGTCTAAAAATGAGTGGTGAGGAAAGGGGGATAATTCAGTCAAACACGGCCCCATCCGCAGTGTGCACGTTAACATTACTTGTCTGTCAAATTCTACAGCCAGATGCTGTACATGCAAACCAATCTGTGATGCATGATGTGCAAAGCACTGCCCTAACACGGTACTTGTTGTGGCCTTGAGACTCGATAGGACCGGTCATAGACAAAAGAAATGATGGCCAAACTCATTCTGAGCTCAACTATGAGTTTGTGACAGTGGCCTGTGGAGGTTTTGCATGGTAAAGCAATGAGACCCATTGTAATATAATGTGATATGAATATAATATAGATGATCAAGTGTGGAGACATCACACTCTGCAGCCACTGTTTACTGTCATCAATAGGTGCTTGGTTTTCTTCCGAGGATCCAATCCCAGTTATAAAATGTTCTATTCCTCCTCATAGGACTGAACATTATTGCGCTTCTTTCTTCTTTCTCTCTCCCTCTGTTTACATTTACATGACTTGTACATTCAGTCATTTAGCAGACGCTTTTATCCAAATTGATTTTTTTTAAAGAGAGTTAGCAGATCTTATTACCAGCTGGCATCTTTAATTTTCCCTTTTCTTCACCCAAGGAAAATAAAGAAATATTATGAAAAAGGACTTTTCCAATAAGACCACATATTTGACAGCAGCTCCGCCGGAGCAGTCGGGGGATTTAGTGCCTTGCTCAACGGCGGTGACGACACCTGTCACCGATGGAGGTGAGAGGGCACTTTACCCCTGAAGGAAGACTCTCCTTGTTAGTTCAGCATTACAGTGTCTTTTCAACACAGCAGGTTTCAAATGAAAATATTTTGGGAAACTCCTATAAGAGTTTTGTTTGTGTGGCGAAGTCTTGTGGCTGTTTTTTTTTTATATAACAAGGCTCCTACCCTTGCAGGCCTTTTGAAAAATCCAGTGAAAAGTCTGAGACAGTGGGCTTCAATACTTGTCCTACTGGCAGAGAACCTCACAACGCTGATGGTTTGGAGAATGTCTACTAATTATGGATCTTTCGCCGCAAACCCTCGGGAGAGGTTGCTTTCTAACACAACAAATAAGCCTGTTAGGATCCCCCCCCCCCCCCTTGATCTGAGCTTCCTTCTCATGGGGATCTTTTACTGTTCAAACACTCACAAGAGCCATCGCATGGATAATTTGACAATTATTAACTCCTGTTTCTCCTCGGAGACGTTGGGAGAGCGAGGGGCCGATGGAAGCTGATGGAACCAATCATGAGCTTGGAGTGTGCAGTTCCACTGCACTCCATTTCTCCCTCGCACGTCATTCTTTCCTTCTCTCCTCTCTCTTCAGAGGTTTTCATCTTGATGTTTTATTTACATGTCTGACCAAAAGAATCCTATACACAGGAAATGCTTGTGATTGTGAGGTCCTCTCCTCAAATGTGGGGAAGTTTATTTATTTCAACAAACATTCCTGCTTTGCATGGTGCGGAGCAAGCTTTTCTGAGAACTGTGTGTTAGTGTGTGTGCACACGTGTGTTGGTGTGTGTGTGTGTGTGTGTGTGTGTGTGTGTGTGTGTGTGTGTGTGTGTGTGTGTGCATCTAAACCATAGGCTTTATTTAGACGTGCAGGCTGCCTGTGACACTGCTGTCAGCGTGGTCCTCTGATTTCATGCAGGTGTAAATCACAGGACTACACGTGGTTTCTTTCACAATAGAAGAACCACAGATTTAGCGTGAAGAACACAGTAAAACCACATTGTTTCTAGGCCTGCACGTGTGCAACCTCCTGAAATGGGACTAATCATGTGATTTGTATTTCAATCGTCGATCATTTTAAATCAGGTGGTCAGGTAAATGTAGCCAAAGATTTGACGGCTCGCGTCTTCTTAAACCTTTACACTCAAAATTCAAAGAAGGGTGATAGGTCTACCCTGTATTCCCACTGAGAGTACCGAGAGCGTCCATCTGCCGGAATGCCTTCAGCAAGCGTCCCCTCGTAGTCAGAAAACAGATATAACACTCACAGAGCTGCAGGTCACGAAGACACCAACATGTACTCCCCGTGTTCAAAAACGAAATGAACTGCACCGTCTCATTTCATTACCAAACTAAAATTTATTTGATGCTTGGAGTTCAGAGGAAGAACATGGAATGTAAAACTGATACAATGTAATGCATTTAATGCGCCAGACTCCCCGATATATAAACAGGCCCGTGCTCACAGAGTATAGTTATACTACAGCGGCCTAGCTTCACTACATACGCGTTTACTGCAGCGGCTCTGTTCTACTATGAACGCACAGAAAAGCGCAATTCAAGTTTCCATAAACTTTTACGTGAACAAGAGCAACACACTGAAAGCTTTTCGTTGGCTGTCAAACATTTCGCGCAATTGTTCGGCGCCGATGGAGACGAGTTAGAGAAAACCGATTAAACAACGTGTTTTGTGGTACTCGGCTCCATCATTACGCGCGCGTAAAAAATAAATCGTATATAAATTTTAAAGTCCTCACGCAAATATCGTTGACAGATCGCTCTGAACTTGGCAACAGCGGATCACATTCACGCAAAAAAAAATCCGACGATCCGACGCTAAACTCCGCTAGAAGGACGCACATATTTACCCATGTTGCGTAAAACTTCAGATATTCGTGTTTTCACCTTTTTTTCTCTTCCCCATCACTTTTTATTTCAAATGTACGCCTTTCTCGGGACATGTGAGTGACAGATAAGAACAAATGGGAAATCCCATTTGGTACAGCTGATGAGCGCGCGCACCCAGGACCACAGACGGGCTGAAGGCATGGTCTACTGCGCATGTCTCCGCGGCCAAACCCAGGGCGCCGTTATGCATTTCGTTTCCATTTTTCGATAAAATGCTGTCGATGCTAAAACCTTTCGATTTATTCGTGGCTTTGCTGCACGGGCTGCTGAAACACACTGTTTTGGCTTTGTCTTGTACGTTTGTGTTTCTTGCGCAACCGGCGGTGCAGAGCGATCCGCTCTCCCCTCCGCCAAAAGCGGATCCTGCATCCGGTACTTGGTCGTCCAGTGGGAGCGGCGACCCGGATAGGTGCGCGCCGTCCGTCCACATTGTATGCTGCTGCTGCTGCTGCTGCTGCTGCTGCTGCGCTGATGGGCAAAGCGGACCGGGCGATGTAAACGGATGTGGACTACCGAAAGTGCGTCGGGGGGGATCCCCGCTGGGAGCAACGAGCTCTCCGTCAGGGAAACGTTTCGTTTTCTGCATAGGCGCGTTTTGCTGCAGCTCGGATTGGTTTACTTCGACAAGAACTGGTTTCGATTCTGCGCTTCGCTGCAAACACTGTTCGCGCAGCTGACTTTCCGTTTCCCCCTCGTCGACCCTCACCCTATGTCCGGCTGACAGCTGTGTCATCCTCGGATGCGGGTCGGTCTGGTTTTTCAGAGGACCCGGATGGTGAACCGGCCCCGCGCTCTTGGCGCGCCTGACTCCAGATTTGGAGTCCGTGGTCTCTTGCTGGCTCTTCAGCCTCCTCTTCCTCCGTCTGTAGTTGCCATTCTCAAACATGTCCAGGCACTTGGTGTCCAGCGTCCAGTAGCTGCCTTTCCCGGGTCGCCCCTTCTCTCTCGGCACTTTGATGAAGCAGTCGTTCAGGGAGAGGTTGTGCCGGATGGAGTTCTGCCAGCCCTGCTTGTTGTCGTGGTAAAACGGGAAACGGTCCATGATGAACTTGTAGATGCCGCTCAGCGTGGCGCGCTTGTCGGGGGCGTTTTTGATGGCCATGGCAATGAGGGCGATGTAGCTGTAGGGCGGCTTCTGCGGGGGGTCTTGGCGGGTATGGACGAAGCTCAGAGCAGGGACGATACCGGCGTTGTCCCCTCCGTATAAGTAGATCAGGGATGGGTTGGGGAGGTTCAGCGGCGGAGCCGGGACCCCGAGCTGCTGCAGCCGGCTGTGGTAGAGGTTCATGGTGCCACGAAGACCTCCGACGCGTCCCGCAGACAAACTGCGGCCGACAGTCCTGCACTCGCAAGTGGCTTCTGCTGCGTCCCCGGCCTCATGCGTCTTCTAGGGGGTGGTGGTGGGGGGGGGGAGTTAAATAATTGTTGTACGTTTGCTGTGTTGTGTTGACTTTGCGCTGGGAAATAAATTATCCGTGGTAAACAGTCGTTGTGTTCTCAGCCCACCCACATTAATTAAAATTTCATTGCACAGCGCCCCGCGTGTCCCCTCTGCCCACCAGCCAATGAGGTGCCGGGTTATTCCCTCATCTGTTTATAGAATTAGTCTGTTGATAAGTCTGCCCACCCAAGTTGAATCAAGCTGTGTTTATTTGGAAAAATTTCCGGGCACCCAATACATAAACGCACTGATGTGCTGTTTGAAATATCACGTCCACCCTTGACGCTGAGAGTTGCTCACACAGAGAGAACAAGCAAACATTGCGCAGTCTTCTCTGGGAGTTGCTTTGGGTTAGCTGAAATGAAAACAAAGTGTATAGAGGGAAAATAACTTAAACAATTTCTCTCAGCTTGTGTCAGCCAGCCCCTCTTGCCGGTTAACTGCTCGTCCAACAAAAGTTGAAGGTAGGACTGTTCGCAGGGGTGGCAAACTCTCCGAGGCGTCTTTGTTAACGATTTGCTTGTCACAATAACGTGCACTGCAGAATACATGTTGGCTGTTTTTTGGTCAGGTACCCTTGTACCCTCTCTGCTGGCATCCACGCGCGACCCAACTGGCGTTTTAATTGTTTTATCGTCACCTGTGCGGCAGCAGCCCCGACTCTTTCGCCTTAAAAGGATAACTTGGCGGAGCGCGAAAGTACATTATTTGTAGATTCGTGCATGAGGCTTTATATTATGTATTTTCCTGTTTATAGGGCGAGGAAGGATTATAACAACTTTACAAGTGCGCCCAGCTGGATCCTGCTTACATTAGGAGTTTCGAGGTTTCAGTGAATAAACTCTGAAGGTTTTTCGCAGTTGGTCCTCCCCCCCTTCCCTCGGCAGACGGTGATTCATTTAAGAAATAAACTAAAACTCACATGCAAGTAGCTATGCAACATGTAGCACGGAGCACGAGGGCCAGATGCTGTCCCTTCTTTTCCTTTTTGTGATGTAGCGCTTCATTTAGCGCCATATTGTAAGAGAAGAGAGTGGATTTATAGTGCAAGCCATTGCTGCTGTAAAAGCAATTGTAAATCAGCTGCATGTGTGGTATTTCGTTGCCGTTATGGCGAACGGAAGACCCCGTAAAGGGACAAGTCTAAAGGGCTAAACTGAGTATTGGTAATGGCTCAAGCACCAGGTTAACCCACGTTAGCCCATGCTTCAGAGCTGATCCACCACACATCCTTAGACGGGGGTTGGCACAGGTCATCCCAGACCACTGTGCAAATGACATCTTCACAACACGTCACTTTACTCTGGAAATGGTGTTGCTACGCCACTTGAAATGATGAGATTTAAAACAAAAACAAAAAACAACAACAACCTTGACTTCTTCTGTTGTCACGCCTATTGTTAAGTTACATCGGACAGGCCAAACAGCATTGGACACACTTTGAAACATTGGGCCTCATTCATCAATCACGTACGTACAAATTACACACATTCCTTACACATCCGTGGAATTTTTGGAGCCCTTAAGGTTGTCTGACAGGTGCAAGCAAAGCCCGATGGTGATTTGTAATTCCTTCCCCCTAACATCTACTATTGTCTACCTCTCGCAATGAGCAATCACTCAGGCTAGCAAAAAGACATCATTGTTGGCCCGTTGGTGTCAAAATCCAGGGGTTACCCAGGTTCTATACTGGTCTCTGAGATAAAACTCAGGGCTAAAAAAAAATCCCATGGGTGTGTAAGAACAAATTTGTACATACAAATGATTGATGAATGAGGCACACTGAATTGACAACTGTCTGCTTGAGGAAATTTGTTGTCACAGCCTGTACATAAAAATACAAGTTCACCACATCAGAAAACTAGTTCCCATTCATACATACTTACATATACACTACCGTTCAAAAGTTTGGGATCACCCAAACAATTTTGTGTTTTCCATGAAAAGTCACACTTATTCACCACCATATGTTGTGAAATGAATAGAAAATAGAGTCAAGACATTGACAAGGTTAGAAATAATGATTTGTATTTGAAATAAGATTTTTTTTACATCAAACTTTGCTTTCGTCAAAGAATCCTCCATTTGCAGCAATTACAGCATTGCAGACCTTTGGCATTCTAGCTGTTAATTTGTTGAGGTAATCTGGAGAAATTGCACCCCACGCTTCCAGAAGCAGCTCCCACAAGTTGGATTGGTTGGATGGGCACTTCTTGCGTACCATACGGTCAAGCTGCTCCCACAACAGCTCAATGGGGTTCAGATCTGGTGACTGCGCTGGCCACTCCATTACCGATAGAATACCAGCTGCCTGCTTCTGCTCTAAATAGTTCTTGCACAATTTGGAGGTGTGTTTAGGGTCATTGTCCTGTTGTAGGATGAAATTGGCTCCAATCAAGCGCTGTCCACTGGGTATGGCATGGCGTTGCAAAATGGAGTGATAGCCTTCCTTATTCAGAATCCCTTTTACCCTGTACAAATCTCCCACCTTACCAGCACCAAAGCAACCCCAGACCATCACATTACCTCCACCATGCTTAACAGATGGCGTCAGGCATTCTTCCAGCATCTTTTCATTTGTTCTGCGTCTCACAAACGTTCTTCTTTGTGATCCAAACACCTCAAACTTGGATTCATCCGTCCACAACACTTTTTTCCAGTCTTCCTCTGTCCAATGTCTGTGTTCTTTTGCCCATCTTAATCTTTTTCTTTTATTGGTCAGTCTCAGATATGGCTTTTTCTTTGCCACTCTGCCCTGAAGCCCAGAATCCCGCAGCCGCCTCTTCACTGTAGATGTTGACACTGGTGTTTTGCGGGTACTATTTAATGAAGATGCCAGTTGGGGACCTGTGAGGCGTCTGTTTCTCAAACTAGAGACTCTAACGTACTTATCTTCTTGCTCAGTTGTGCAACGCGGCCTCCCACTTCTTTTTCTACTCTGGTTAGAGCCTGTTTGTGCTGTCCTCTGAAGGGAGTAGTACACACCGGGGTAGGAAATCTTCAATTTCTCGCATGGAATAGCCTTCATTTCTAAGAACAAGAATAGACTGTCGAGTTTCAGATGAAAGTTCTCTTTTTCTGGCCATTTTGAGCGTTTAATTGACCCCACAAATGTGATGCTCCAGAAACTCAATCTGCTCAAAGGAAGGTCAGTTTTGTAGCTTCTGTAACGAGCTAAGCTGTTTTCAGATGTGTGAACATGATTGCACAAGGGTTTTCTAATCATCAATTAGCCTTCTGAGCCAGTGAGCAAACACATTGTACCATTAGAACACTGGAGTGATAGTTGCTTGAAATGGGCCTCTATACACCTATGTAGATATTGCACCAAAAACCAGACATTTGCAGCTAGAATAGTCATTTACCACATTAGCAATGTATAGAGTGTATTTCTTTAAAGTTAAGACTAGTTTAAAGTTATCTTCATTGAACAGTACAGTGCTTTTCCTTCAAAAATATGGACATTTCAATGTGATCCCAAACTTTTGAACGGTAGTGTATACACATACATTCATCCATAGTTAAGACAAAGATACTAAAACGTTATATATATATAAACGTGTGTCATTTAATGTGACATGGGTACACAAAGACAAGGAACATCACCAGGGGGCTTCAGTTAAAGCCATATGGCAGAGGGGATAAAACTTGTGCTAAAGCAGGATTCATCAATGTTATTATAATAATCTCACTAGCTGGGACACGGGCTCAGTCTACGCTGTGGCAGTGTTTCAGGATCTTTCACCAGATATGGCCACAATGTTGGCTCACCCCTAAACCCCTCCGACTGGGACTTAATATGCTTCCCTGCTGTCACAGGCCCGTGTATTATAATCTGAGCAGGGCAATGGCTCAATATCGCTGTCTATCGTCTTTCATTATAAATCTATTGGGATGAAATGTGTATATTGTCATGTTGTCGTACACAATTTCGATCTCTATATTTCTCACAAAATGAGGCCTGAAATATTTGAGGCAGCATAATTTGAAAACTAGATTTGATTTGATGACATACTGTACATTCCCAAACAGTTCAAAGTGATTGAATTTCAGTTGGAGTCTCAAAACGTGGCATTTGTCATATGTAAGCAGGTTTAATGATATACTGTATCGATACATAAAATTCTCTGATTATATCATCTCCATATCACCCAGCTCTACTAGATTCATTCCATGATGACAATGAAGTTGGGTAGTCTGATCTGCTGCATAATTAAAGTCTTCGCCATAGAAATGAATGTTACAGATATTAACACCCCAGTTGTCTTTGTATTCATAATGTCACTATAACCTGTATGGCTACTGCTTTTAGCAGATGTAATGACTTGTGTTCCTGAGGTCTCCATAATGACAGTGCCAACTTAACTGTTGTTTCATTCAAAATTATGTTGATTTTTTTTTTTGGCACACTATAATGAAAAAGCACCAATATCAGAAACAAGAAACTTGGTATTTGGCGACATCCTCTGGACAGAGAGAAAGCACTTCTACAGTTAAAATAATGCAATACCAGCTTTTATTTTAGTAAAAACAATTGTTTTGATAAAATAGATTTTACTAGCAGCAATACAGCTGTAATACCAGAGCTTCTTTGCATAACAATAGTCCAAACAGGGAAAAAGAAATATTCTGCTTTGACCATGAGCAGACTGAGGTAGGCCGAGTCCAGCTAGCTTGCAATGTAAAGAATATCTTGTCCTCAAAAGTCAGGTTGTGAATTTTTTTGTTTTTAATCGAGTGTGTTGTAATGACCAATGGACTATAACATGAAGGAAAATGG